>NC_141153.1:91422611-91502611 GCF_053477565.2 Lygodium microphyllum | reverse complement strand
AAATACTCGAAGAAAAAAAGGTGCAAGAGACATAAGGATCCAGATTCCTGGTAAGTAATTCCACATGTATTCTTTAGAATATGTCACACTTTTATGTCTTCTTCAAAAGAGAATATGGTGAATTGTAGGAAAGTGATACATGCAAGCAGTGCATTTGTTCTTCTAACTCATTCTTCAGTAATGAGTCAAGGTGAAGCCACAATTTCTAAAATGTTTTGATGATATTGATTGGCCACACTTTAGTCCTACAAGGATACTATTTGTGGATGATAGCATAAAGAAGATGCAATGTAACCCACCTAACTCCTTTACATATACATTAACATTTCAAGAAATCCCATGGATACCATCCTCTTCAAATAGATGCTTCCCTATTTGGCTGAGGAAAATCCCTTGGGTACCATCCTCTTAAAATACATGCTTCCATGTTTGAGTGAGCTAGTAAGTTTTCACAGGGGAGTCTAGGAGTTTGTTAGAGAACACCCATTTCACCCTCCTACAATGGAGCTGGATTGATATTTAATGTCTGTAATAAATATGTTCATTTGCTTTGCATATAGTAGTGATGGGACCTAAAATGGGCCAGCACTGGCTATGGCACTAGCTGGACCTCATGCACACAACAGACAACCCCACTACACAGCCTCGCGGGCCAGGAGCGTCTAATACTCACTCTACACTAAATGCTAATGTCGATTCTGTGTTTGTATTAAATCATATTCCAACATTTACCTTCCCTTCTCCTCAGAGGGAGATCCCATAATATATAGGCATAGTGCCTCGTAGCATAAACATAGGGACCCATTTACATGGCAATGCATGTTTACCTCTAAACAAAGGAACTAACTCCCAAGTAGCATTTTTTTTTTCCAAAGAATTAATATTTGACTGCATAGCCTTCTTCCATTTATGACTGTCACCCTTAGTCATAGCATCTACATAACAAGGAGAACCACCACAATCTGAGGAGGATTCTTAGGAGCTTTTAACTCTCTCTTGATATCATGTCTTAGAGAAGCCAATGGATTCCATAAAAGAATATGATTTAGTGAAGGACCTAGATACATTCCATCCTAATTTGACATTCTGATAACTATTGATATTGTCCCCAGTTGTGATGCAAAAGATTTAAAAGCATTGTCACAAGAAGATATGGATTGAGGATTGCTAGCCTTGCGTTTATGTCAAAAGCCAATAAAGCTTCAAACCTTATGAAAGAAGTGGATGTGACCAATGCCTTCCTAGATCCTAGCACCCTAGAGACTAGCGTATGAATAGAGGATTACTTTATTACAAATGCATTAATGGAGGTTTCTCAATGAATATAATGACTGATGTAACAAGGAAAGACTTGGGACTGCAAGGCATGTAGCCTATTCAATGGCTCACAAGGTTAATGCATTAAAGTAGAATCAAACCTCCAGCCTTTCTTACCCTGGCCAGAAGAGATTACTAGTTGACTTATTTGGTGGTGAAGCCAAACTCTTATGGGACCTATTACCCCTTGATGTTGGGAAAACCATGATTATTTGAAGCACAAGTAAGAACACCCCAATCTAACTAACCAAGCATCCTCCTCTCCAACCCAAGAAAGTAAGAACATAAGACTAGCTTGAGTTGTAGTGAACTCACCTAACTTACCTTCTTATGTTTGATGACTCGAAGGCTCGAAGATGGTTCTATGACCACGATCAACACGATCCAACGCCATCATTTCTTTACATCTACTATCAAGCACACTAACGAGTCAAAGAGCTAGTAGAGAATATGAGAAAAGCAAGACAATGGCGAAGAGCTTCACCTTCCCTTAGTCCCTTGCTCAATACACCTCTCACTCTCTCCCTCTCAGTCACTCTCAACACAATGGAAGTAAGATGATAGACTAGAAATATTGAATAGAAAGCTTGAGTAGTCACACTGATAGAGCTTCCATAACATGGATGTGCCAAAAGGGTTTAATACAGTCGAGACCTCCCACCTTTATATAGACCAAGAATTTAGGTTAGGGTTTGCACCCCTTTTGCATTTAGGGTTTCCACAACTATGAATTAGGGTTTGCACCCTTTTTTGGGCATCATGCCCATTTAGTGGGCTCTAGGTTGGTCAATCATCATTGCATGCTTTAACCTTAGCCTAATTAGACCAAGCCTGAAATATTCCAATCACAAATACATGTGTGCAACACATGCAATACTTGCGGGTGTGACAAACACAACTGCAGGTGGTGAATACAATGTGCACGCTAGCTCTCACAAAATAATACATCCATGATAATGTGGTGATGTCCATACAGTACAAATATAATCCAAGTAGTCAAAAAACAAGGCACTATCACTCCACAAAAATAATATCCACCAAAAAATAGTAGCCAACACTTTCGCTTTTGCAGTCTTCTCAAAACATTGTTAACAACAAAGGAAGAATCTCTCCCATTAGAAGAGAACACTAATGATAATATAACCATAGGGACATGAGAGGTTGAGGTCCCTTGTTATTGGATAGAATGAGAATGGTCCTCTTCGAGCTAATTAACAGTCCACGAAGCATGTAGAAAATGTATCAAAGATGAATCATGCAAACAAATATTTCTTTCACTAGTGAAGCCAAGCTCATTATGCCTGATAGTGCCTCCTCTTTGGTTTGGGGCTGTAGCGCCATGCAAGTGTTGTTGTTCTCACTACTACCCTTGCCCCTTTCAGCTCTTTGTTCTGGGCGTATCAATCTTGCTACTCATGGCACATTGTCAATGTTATATATACAACCTCTTGCCATTCATTAAAAATTCCTCTATGAGTTTCATTGTGCTCCAACTAGCTGGCATTTAACATGGTGCTTTGTATATTGTTGTTGGGCCAATCTATCACTAGTGCGACCATGTTGATTAGTGAGTACTAGTAGAGCTATGGTTGGAACTAGCCTAATTACTTCTTACTAGTTACCCATCGAATGTCATTGATGCTATCTATTTAATTGTAGTGATAGTATATGAGAGATTTTAGAGAGTATATGTGTATGTGAAGTGGGAATACATGTGAATTTGTTAGTTTCTACTTTGAATAAGGAGCATTAGAGGAAAGGTACACAAAAATTACATGTACAGGTATATGTATGCGAAGAGGGAAGGCGAAATACATATGTGTTTAGATGTGTGGTTCTTTAATGTAAATAGGTGTGGTCCACAACTCTGTATCATGGTGGTACCAACACTATAGTGAATCTTATGCAATAGAAAATAAGTTTGGCAAGGTATGACTACTACCTCACATAATTGCTATATCTTATAAAATTGTACTCAAGATGAGTTATATCTTTGCATTACCCACGTGCACACACACACACACACACACACACACACACTCTCTCTCTCTCTCTCTCTCTCTCTCTCTCTCTCTCTCATGCACATGCATGCACAAAGAGCAATCTTCCCCTTCATTCCAACAAATAGATTTTACTTTAAGCACGCACTTGGCAAGAGTTGAATAAGCTTTCAAAGACTCATGGATAAAAATACTCTAAGAGCATATGTGTTCAAAGCACATAATAATAGGTTCACAATGATGCCAACCCCGTAAAATGTGATTGGCGAGCCTGGCCGCTAGCTAGTATAGGTAATAGATGGACATAGAGGTGAATTTTTTAACCCTTACCCAACATCATGAAAGTCTGGAAACCATATCCTGGATATAGGGACGTGTCTGCCGCAGTCGGGGACTTGGGGAATCTCAAGGAGACACGATATTCTCGGTCTTTTACTGCGTGTGGAACACGTTCTCATCATCATCGCCACCAATCAACCAACGATCAGGCAGAGCCGGGTGAGAAACCCTGCACCGATCCCGCGCCATCACCGAGGAGCAAGTGAGGAAAGGGAGAGGCAAAATGTCTACCACCGAGTTCAATGGAGACACCACCGCTCCTTTCTTCGGCTTCCTGGGAGCTGCATCGGCCCTCGTTTTCTCTTGTAAGTCCTGTCCTTGGATGCGTTTACATGCATCTTCTGTGTATCATAGCATCTATAGATCTGGGGTGTGCCATCTCTACCTGTTTTAGCAGCAGGCTTCGCCGCTGACTCGGCAGTTTTGAAGGTATCGGATCCTTGTTTCCATATATGCGATGCAGAGACATTGGTTGTTTACCCCGTGAGGATCAGGCTTACCGTGAACAAACTCTTAGGGAGGCATCTTGATGGCAGAGAGCTTTGCCTGATCTATTTATCAAGCAAGAGCTGTTGGCATGATCACCATGTTTGGATGGTATGTAGTGCTTTTGCATTCAAAGATTTGCAATCGACATGCCAAAAGTATAACATTCAAGATAACGCTTTCATGGCCAAGTCAACAGATCACTGCAAGCTCGGAATCATTTAGCTACTACTTGAGTCATTGAAGTGCTTTATATGCTGCTTCACACATGTAGGGAGACCCGATTCTACTAAATGCACAACACAAAGGCAGTACAAAGGAACGAACACTTACATCCATGAGACTTTCCCTCGATCATTATGCCCTATGTTTATGGGGCTATGGACTTGTAAGATTTTTTAGCTTTGCTAACAAGTTCATGGTGTTATCAACCAAGCATGAACAAGGGACCCTGCTTTACCTGATAATATTTTGAAGCAACTCTTATCATCCTGTTTTCCATGTTTGTGCTAGAATCTTTTGGATTTTCATCCTTAGTTTTCCAGAATTTTAGTCCAATAACTTTGACTTCAAGAAACTCCTCATTGATTATTTTTGTATTAGATAAGTTTACTATTGAAGAGATATATCGCCTTCCTGTTGTATCATGTAAGGCACCCCCTTTCTTGTGAAGGGGGAGAGAGAATCTCTGCTGCATTTTACTTCACCATCCATAAAGCTTGGCTCAAAGCATTTGCAGCTTGCTTCCCCTTATGGACTTATACATTGTATTTTGATGGAGCATCCAAGGGTCCCAATAAGAAAGGGAGAATTGAGGTAGTCATTAGAGATCCCTATTGTAGGGTCATGATGAAATTAGTTGCCTACTTTCATCAACTACTTACCTTGGGATAGGATTTACTAACAATATAGTCAAATGTAAAGCCCTATTAACAGGATTGAATGTTACTAAGAGAGGCAATATTTGCTAATTATTGGTAAAGGGAGATTTCCAATTGATATTGAATCAACTAAATGTGATATACATGATATGCAATCCCATCCTTCATATGTATAGTCAGGAATCATACCCTCCCACTTTCCTCGGTTGGGTATTTTTAGTTGTCTACTTACCTAATATATTTAAGTTATACACATAAAATCACTTTTCTTAATCATTCACGTAAGTGAAATCACAATACACAAACAATAAAAATAATCCTTTGGAAAGCAGCTTCTTTATTTAATAAAGATTCTTATACAAGTATTCACCTTTTATCCATAAGAAAGAATGGCACGAATACCTTGATTTTTCTTAGATTTTTACCTTTGACTTGTATTGGGACCCTCAAGAAGTCATTCTGGAATTACACAGGGATTTGGATGATTCCTAGGAGTCTAAGAGTTTATTGGCCAGCGCCTTCCTTGTACCCTCCATTTCTCTTGTCCCAAGGATTCCTCTATAGAGTGACCTCTCACCATCGAGGTCTGTCTGAAAAGGTTTTGGAGTGGAATGGTTACTTTTTAGTTGAAACTTTGTATTGAACAAAAAATTTTCCACTTGTCGAGTGCTTGTATGGTTGCCAAGAGTGATTGTTGATCATATGCTGACTACTTGTGCTATGTTGTTTTGCTTTTCTATTCTCTATTTTGGAGCTATGTGAAACTTTGACCTTGAAGGTTTTGCATAAACCACAAATTGGTTATTTTGGATTTGTGAGTCATAGTGCTAGATTTGAATTGTAGATTTATTGAGCAATGAAAAATTAGATCAAAGTAAATCTTCAATTCTTGGTGAATTATGTGTTTTCATATAGACTCCAAAGGTTAATTATCACAATGAGTTTTTTAAAAGGAAATTGGGTACAAGGTGGCCTCTTTCATTCCCATTTACCATGCATTTTTCTTTTTTCTCTTTTCTTCCTTTTTTTGTATTGGTATTCTTCAACGTTTGCTTGCTAATATAAGCCTATGTGACTTTCCATAGCTATCGAAACATCAAATCTCGTTGGTGCATTTGCCTTGCTGCCAAGAGTAGCTTGTGCTACCTTCCATGCGTAGTGAAACCAGCCTTCCTTTCGTGGACGGGTGGTAAATCCCTGATTACAACTTAATTACAATAGCAAACAATAAATGCAAATCTGAAAAATACAAATTTACCTATTGATCTTGGATAATGCACACCCGATTGACCCCAAAATTGGCGCCCCTTTCGTTATTTCTTTAGCTTTATTGAAGAAAAAATTGATTTACAATGGGATTCTCTCGATCCCCTTTGCAATCCAAACTTCCCTTGCTGTCCAAAGTGACCAGCAAGTCTTCAATCTGATTTGCCCCTTGATTCAAGCACTTAATTAACCTTCACCCTCTTCATAGACGAAGCCATATTTGTTGTTGCAGCTAGTCTCGTTTAAAGATAATCTGGACAAGGCAAGCCTAGACTCCTTCAAGTTCTAGTTTATGTCTAGACTCGACCATAGGAGGGTATGGATCCGATGCCATCACTTGAGGGAGAGGGCTTTAGACTGGGTCAAGGTAGGCCTGGAGCTAGTTCATACTGGCTAACTTTAGGATGTCAGAGGTGGGAGTGGAGGGGTCTTTAGAGAGTGGATCATCAGGATTGGATCACCGCCTCCTCAATCCTTGTCTGGATCATCAAGATTTGCGGATCCCTCCCCTTAATCTGAGTCTGATTTCTTCTTCTAGTTTCTTATTGATTCTTGTCTTGGGTAGGAGGTGAGTGCTATTGTGATGCTATGGAGCAGGGTGTGGGTCTGCTGAGTTCTAGCCCGGATACAAAATGACGGTATTCTTCATTCCTTGGGTTACTTTGACCCATTGTTCCTTTGGCATCTGTTGCCAAAGAAGGTCGAATTTTGCCTTCTAGTCTGGATTCAAGTCCTGCACCACCTGTTGAAGCACTTGGATCTGCTCCTCTACTTTAGCATTTCATTGCTCCAATGCTTGGTAGTGTTCCACCATGAGCTATGACTTTGGATCAATGAAACTGATGCTAACAAAAAAGTCAAAGAAGTCCAAAGCCAAGGATTGGGGTGATGCATCCTCGTCGCTCTGGGGTTTTTTGGACTCCTTCATGGCAACCTATTTGCCTTTGTCGGTGGGTAGGGAACACTTGGCTGTGTTTGGTTATTTTTCTGGGTAGTCGGTCTACAAGTATCCCCTTGAAAAATCCAAGTCTTGGAGCTTCCAATTTTTGGCACGCTTCTCGAGGTTGTTGCTAAATTCTAATTTCTATTGCAAATTAGGGCTACAGTAGAGAATTGTACAATTTCTCAGCCTCCAAGGGTCCAAATGTTGAGATTTTCAGAGCAAGGCTGTGAAATGGATGGGAGATGAGAGAGAAAGCTGTAGAGAGAAAATTCAGACTTTTGCTGCCTTGTCTCAACAGCCGGCTCTAATTGGAAAGCATCAAGGTAAAGCTGCAACAACTGAGGATGGCTGCCAAGTCATCCTCCTCCATCCATTTGGCATCCATTGGTGAAGAATTTTGAAACTTCAGCAAGTACCTTTTGGAAACCGTACCCTTGATCTTCCCTCTCTTTGTGTGCCAAAATCTGCTCTGGTACCAGTATTTCATCAAGCTCTTCAACCTCCGGCTGAATTTCAACAGAGACATCCTCTAGCACACTCCATTAAAAGGTCTAAGCAAGCTCACATGAAAGACATTGTCTATCCGCCAGTATGGAGGCAATTTCAGCCTATAGCATTTATCATTGATCCTCTCCAACACTTGAAATGGCCCATAGTATCTCATAGACAGCTTTGGATATAATCTCTCTTTGCCCTTCATCTTTTTCAACTGTGTCTTTTCAAATCATAGCAATACATAATTGCCCTCTACAAAGTGCAAAGCATGCCTATGACAATCAGCTGTTCTCTTTTGACATGTGACTTGGCATCATCATTGTGGAATCTTGCATCCTCTCCATGCAGCAATGTGTCGGCTGTAGTAGCAATTTCTATAAGCTGAGACATGTTGGAAACAGTGGACTTAATGCAAAAATCCTGAATACCCTTTGGCAAATCACAAATATACTTCTCCACTTGCTCATGGAGGGGTACTGTGCGATAAGAAGTAACTGGCAACAGTGCATCCCAAAACTTCTTATTATATTGATCCAAGTTCTTGCAGTCTTTGGAATTCAACTGATTCCAAGTTGTCATAATGTCTACTTCAAAGGTACTTGTCAACCAATTTGAAGTAAACATTTGCTTGAGCTGGACCCAAGTGGTAGGTGACTTCCCTTGAATAAGAAGTGTAGATCACCACTGCAATGTATTTCCCTTCAAAAATGTGGTTGCCTTGCGTATCTTAGATGCCTTTGTGAAGTTGCCTCTAGAATAGGTTGCATCAAAGTGCTGAATAAAAACAAGTGCTTTATGCCTATCTTGTGCACCACTGAAAGGCTTAAACTTCATGTTTTTGCCACATTCATCATAGTCCTTCAGCGGACCCATGGGAGTCAAGTTATCATAAATGGGCTACTGCAAAAAGGGTGCATTGGCTGTATTTGCATAAAAACCAGCACTATTTGAAGCACCTATATGACCAACATCAAATCCTTGTGCTTCAACAGTCCCTGGGGATGCCGATACATATCCATATGGCCCACTTTATGCCCCTAGCATCATGCCTATGCTGCCATACATGGGATTAGGCATTCTACTTGCATTACCTAGATACATTGGGTGTTGTGAGCCATGCATTGACTGTTGCATACCACAGGGATTTGTGCCATACATTTCCGTATGCGATGCCTATCCAACCATAGCATGAAAAATGGTACCACCACCAAAGTATCCTTGCTGTCACATGCTTGCATGTGCATAATTGCCTTGCTGCCCATGTTCCCATGGATTGGCACTACCAAGTTGGCCATGCATTTGCACTTGCTGCCCCATGGATACTAATTGTTTGTGCTCATTAGGCATTTTGGGCTCTTCTAAAGAAGGCTTAGGAGTGTTAATTTTTACATTAGTATTATCATTTAATTTAGTGCTAACATTATGTTTATTGTTGGATTAAATTTTACTAATCATGTTTCGAGAAGTCATGGAGAGAGAGAGAGAGAGAGAGAGAGAGAGAGAGAGAGAGAGAGAGATTGTGTTGAGATAGTTGTGGAGAGAAGTATTTAGACTTGTGAAAAAATGAGAGAGAGAGAGAGAGAGAGAGAGAGAGAGAGAGAGAGAGAGAGAGAGAGAGAAAGAGAGAGAGTCATCTCTGTATTGTATACTTGACTATTAGAAAGCGAGAGTATGAGGTAGTTAGAAAGAGAGAAGGGTTGCTCTACTGTGTACTCGATAGTGAGAAAGGGAGAGTACGAGGCATTCAGATAAGAGAGGGAGAATATGAAGCGATCGACAGCTTGGAGAGGTAGTTGGAAGCTAATGAATGGAGTGGCTATTCATAAAATTAACGGGCTGCTGTCCATTAGACTTCGTGAGCGGTCCCTAGGTTAGGTGGATTGCTGGCAGCTCTCAGGTTGCACTGTGTGGCAGTAGGAGGAGATGAGTTAGTTGATAGCGACCTTGAGATGGTTTGATGTGGTTGTCCGTGAGGTTCTCAATGTGGTTGGTGTGTCATTCTCGGGTATTGCATGTTGATCTTTTCTTTAATCTTTTTTAAAAAAAATTTGAGTACCGATTTCTTTAAAGTCAAATGACTCTAAGGTGTCTCCATTAAAATTGAAGCTACCTACTTAAGTTGCCTCCCAGTTTGCTTTTTAAAAAAAGTTATGCATTAAATGTAGAACTATTTATTCAGTTTTGTAGACTGTCTCTGTTAGAATTTGCTCTCCTCTCTCACACTCCTTGATCTCTAATTAATCATTTCTCTCTCTTTTCAAAACCTCTTCTCTTATCGATACTATGGCTTCTTACGAGGTGTCTCCTTTTGATTCGCCCCTTTCCATTGAACCTCAACACATGGAGGATGCTCCTTCGGTTTCTTCCAAATCCAAACATATGCATGAGCAGCATCCTAAAGTCTATTTTAAAAAAAAATCCAATGGAGATTTGTCCCTTGTAGCGAAGCCTAAGTCAAAGAAATGGAGCGGAAGTTGGCCAAGCTGTGTACTCTCCAATTTCCATTTGTGTTCGTAGCCATGATGCCATTGCCTCTTCAATTCACTTGATTTCTTTAAAGGGTAGAAGAACAAATGTGATGAGACAAAACATGGATTCATGGTTGGCCAGATGGATGGTGTGGCTTGATTTGTATGAGTTTAATGATACCCAATTCATCGATTATACAAAGCATGTTATGGGGGAAGTCGTATGCTTGGTAGGTGGACCTATGCCCTAAGCCGGTCACATGGGTTGATTACCAATCCATTTTTTGAAAATCGTTTTATTATTGATGATCGGATTGAAATTTTTTGAAAATTATTTGAGTTTGATATAGGAAAGAAAAGCTTGGATGTCTATTCACAAGAGTTCAAAGATTTGTTGCATAAAACAAAGGCCTTGGACGATTCTCAAGCGTTGCTCTACATGGGATATCTTTTTGGATTGCCACCTTACTACAATAATGAGGTCCTTGACAATCTGCTTCATTCACTCGAGGGTGTCTACAGGTATGCAAAGAATTTTGATAATACTTGGTTGCAAGTAGGGGTAGTCAATCGACGAGGGTTTTCTATGGAGCTGTCTTGGTCTTCAAGTTAAAGAAGTTAGCTACCCTAGTAGTAACTCATCAGTTGTGTTTGGAGTTGCATAAGAAGAATGATGGTAAATGCAAGGTCACTTGCAGTGAGGATAACTTGAAGGGCGGTTGTTTTACTTGCTATTAGCCATGTCAATTCGTGATGATTATGAGTGCCCGGAAATAAGAAAGTGAAGCCTACTTCTAAAACTTGGATAAATACTCTTGAAGCTCTAGGTATATCTGTCAAATTTTTACTCGAAGATTGTTTTGTTAATGCTAGCAATGGTAATAGTAGTTCTATTAATAAAATTGTTTTTGGTCCACATGACCTTTTAAAGATCAGCGAGCGTATAAATCGCCAAGACGTTACAATTTTATTCGATAGTAGTTCTATTTATAATTTTATTTCTTCTCGTTTGGTGTAGAGATTGGGGCTCCATACGGAACCCGTTGATTGAATTTATCGTATCCGATATACATAGGGTTTTATTGTGAATTGTTGAGATCAGGTGGTTTTGTATTTGGATCTTTTAATCAATAATATTATTAGAGTATGGATTTTTAACTTATGAGCCTTGGTCATGTTGGGGTCATTCTTGGCATGTAATGATTCTTTGATAAATATCCATTGTATATTGATTATAAAAATCATGCGCTTTCTTTTGAGCTTGATGGTTGTTTCCATGCGATTGAGTATTGTTTATCCTTGGGGATTACAAAAAACAATGTACTTATGGTTTCAACAAGGAGTTTACTCAATGTTTTACCAATCCAAGTGTTTTTACTTATATTTGTTTTTTTAAAAAAAGTTCAATTATCTGATTTTCAATGTAATTCATTTTTTTTCAATAATAATCTTAATATGAATTAAAATATAAGTGAGTATTTGGATTTGATATTATACGAGTATGTTGACGTCTTTCCATCCGAGCTACCTGAGAGACTTTGGTCGTCTTGCGAAGCCTTAGACTAGACCATAGGATTGAGAGGTTGTTCGATAGTCATTTCCTTTCTTAGTAACCTTATATGTCTAGCCCGAGAGAGGACGACAAGATAGCTAGGCAAAGTCAATGCTATTTATTTGAGGAATTTATTAAGCCAAGTGAGTCTCCATGGGGATACTTCTTCTTTTTGCTATAAAAGAGAATGACATGATGTGCTTTTGTGTTGATTACAAGGGTCCCAATAAGTGACCATCAAGAATAAATATCTATTGCTTAGGTTGAATGACCTCGTAAATCGGCTTTGTGATGCTCAATATTTCACCATAATCAATCTAAAGTTCGGCTACCATTAGATATGGATAGCATATGAGGATGTCTCGAAAATTGTGTTTTAAACGGGGTTTGGACATTATTAATTTTTGGTCTTACCTTTTGGATTGATTGATGTTGAACATTTATGAAACATTTGTGCATCGTTTCTCATCTCTTTAGATGAGAGCAATTGTTTGTCAAACTATCCAAGTGTGAACTTTTTCACATGAAGATGTTATGTCTTGGTTATATCATCTTGATTGATGGCATTTGGATTGATCCCGAAAAGATACACGTAGTGCTTGATTGGCTTATTTCGAGGACCGTTAGGCAAGTAAAATCTTTTTTAGGTTTTATTGGGTTTTTTCAAAAATTCATAAAGGATATTCTCATATTACTAAACCAGCTCGATCAATGCTTTCAAACATTGAAAGAACTTGTTACCATTGTATCGATGTTGCAGATTACAGATTCGAATAAACCTTTTAAGATTCATATGGATGCAAGTGACTATGCTTTAGGTACTGTTCTTTATGAGGATGGCCGACCTATTGTATTCAAGAGTTTTAAGCTCACTGACGCCCAAACATGTTATATCATCGAAGCGAAGGAATTATTGGTGGTCATTCGCCCGCTCAAAGTATGGGGTCATTATTTATACAGTGCGCGGTTTATTATTTGGATGAACCATCCTTCATTAAAATACCTTCGTGATCAGCCCGATCTTCATAGCTACAAGGTGAGATGGGTGGAGCTTATACAAGAGTTTGACTTCGAAATTTGTTGTAGGAAGTGCGCATTTGATATGGTTGTCAATGCTGTTAGTTGAATTTTTGAAGTCAATGCCTTATCCTTTGAAATTTCGACTGATTTCTATCTTTCTTTGAAAGGGCGTTGCCAAAATGATTTTCACTTTGGTAAGATCTAGCAATTAGTTCAAGAGGGACCTAGTAGCCTCGAAAGCTTTGCGGTTCGGATGGTCGAAAACTGGCTACTAAGAGAAAGATGGCGGAAAAGTATTCCATTCGTAGTGGATTACTTTTTAAACAAGGCAAAGTGTGTGCGCTTGATGATTAGGATATCTGTAGGAAAATTTTATATGAGACAAATTTCCTTCACTAGATGGCACATGCATCAAGTCTACATGAGAGAGAAGCAAGAGAAATGTCGAGTAATGGTTGGCATCAATTTCTCGCACGGGAGCACGCCAAAATCGGGTTTGTTACTACACCTCTCAAATGGTAACTATAATGGCGATTTTGATGGTGCCAACTTCTTTGAAAGGGGGGTTGAAACCCTAGTGGGGCTAGGCGCATTTGGTGAGTCATCCTATTTTGGCACCAGGGAGGATAAAGAAACCATTGCTCTTATTATATTGCGAAAGCGCGATTGCCAACTGATCTCATAGCTCCTGTCCTATTGCGAAAGCATTGCCAACTGATCTCATAGCTCCATAATCCTCTCCAAATCAGGTTGCCTTGTCGCCATGGTGCTATAGCAGCCCTCTATGTGCCCAAAATTGAGATCTTCCTCAAATCTGCCCCCAAACAGCTTTACACAGCCTTGCATGACACCCAAACTTAGCCAACTACCAAGTTTCAAATTTGCCCATGCAAACTCAGCCTCTAGACTCAATTTCCAGCCAAGAGTAATTAATTAAATCAGAAAAAAACATGTCCAAGCCCAAACTTTGGCCATGCCTACTCTCAATTTTAAATTCCTAAGCTCTGTAAACTTGAAAGTGTCCAAACTTTCCACGAATTTTAGTCTAGGACATTAAATTATTTAAATCCCTAACCCCTAGGACACCAAAGGTCATTTTCAAGGGTAAGTTCAATATCCCTAACCAAGGTCTGTTCTAGGTACCCCTCTAGCACATGTCCACAACATCTTTTGGCAATCTCCCCACTGCCACGGTGATGAACATTTAGCCTAACCTTAGATGTGCACCTCACGTGTGCACAACAAGTGTTCAAAGAGCATCAAGTTAATAATTCGTGTCCTTGTGGCAGCATACAATATTCAAGATGATGGGATGGGTCCCTACAAGAATCCCAACTAGAGGACCAATGAGTGAGGGAGAGAAAATCTAACTGATGTGCAGAGAGAAGATTTATTGTAACCTTTGCAATGTAAAGAGCATCTTGACTGAACCTGTTTTGACCATCATGAATCACTGGAATGTCACCTTTGTTGTAGATCAATGTGCTTTGCATCGTGGGAGGTCTTGTGCACATGACCGGTACTATCGGGCATTTTCAATAATTCTTAAAATGGATTGATGCTTCACAGCTCTGCTAGGACGGGCTGTCTCCATGTGTGGACATTGGAATCGTCTTTTAATTTGCAATGATGGTGAGGAAGGCACACTTTAGAGGTGTGCGGAACTTCTCCCTCTAGAAATGGTCTTGTCCATGACCTTGTCCCATTACGAGCTCTAGATCCATGGTAGGACCACCTTTGAGACCCAACAGCTTCATCATCCATATCTTGTGGAGGGTCCCCCCTTGGGTGTCGGTTGTTGCCATGTCTGCCTTTTTGCTGCTGCCCTTGACAGCATCACCGATCCCAGCTGCTCGATGGCTCAATGGGTTCCTTTAACTTTTTGAAGGGAGATTTTCCAATGATGTACGACTAGGAGAGGCTGGGAAATTTGTCTTGGACATTGATGATGGTCTTAAAGCATTGGTGGAATTCGGAAGCTTTAGCATAATGCAGATCACAAATATCATCTGCGAATGTCTTGCTGGCCCTCTTAAGCTGATCCAACAGATCAATAAGCTTCTATGCTTGCTCAAACAGGCTAGTCCTTTTGAATAAAAAATGAACAAGCTGCTCCTCTAACTGGTAACTGCAAAGATTATCCACATTTTGTGTTTTTGCCTGCTGAAGCAAATACCTTCTTCATAGTGAGGGAAATGAGGGTGCCCACTTGCATTGGCCTTTGTCATTGTGCTTCGGAATCAGGACACCACTTTTGATCACTTCCCGATGTTGGTGCATCTTCACAAGAGGTTTGATGGATCTCTTCCAAATCTCAAAGTTGTTATCACTGATCGGTTAGTTTAATGTTGGGGATCATGTCAGGATTACGGCCTTTTGCATGATTTTACTTCTTAAATGACAAGTTGTCAAAGAAATAGAAGAGGTCGGCAGATTTCTCCAAGTTTATTCTGTACGAAGAAGAGTGTTGTGGGTGATGCTTTATCTTGACAGTCAGAAGCAACTCTTAGTATTGGCTATCATGTAGTTTTATGGAGATAAAAAGGCTCCTTATGCCACAGAAAACTGCTTTTAGTAGTTTTGATAAAATCTACAACAGGTGGATCATGTACTCCATCAAAGGAAATAATAAATGACAAATGTTGAAATGAGGCTGTGTGTTACAAAGATTTCCAGAAGAAGGCTACAGAAGGATGACATGGAATTTCTAGTTTAGGCCATAGAGAGAATGCTTTTACACAGGTTCTAGAGAGACATTTCTTTGTGCATACAGATGGTGAAATTGGATAGATGATTTGCTTGTATATCCTTTGGTAAATCTTGAATTAGAACTTGAAAGTGAAAAATCCATTCATTGGATAGATTTTTAAGTAACATCGACTACTAGGGAGGGATAGAGGTTATGGTGAGCCCATGCTGCAGGCTAGAACATGATAGTACACACTTCCATCCCTATGATCTGAGGAATGCCACTCAAATTAGACCAGGGTCCTGCTTGCATAGAAAGGATCAATGCCTCTTGATGTTTGTTTTAAAACTGTTGATGGGGTCTAATTTTACTGGTCTGCACTACTGCCGCCAGTGATGTTATAGTTTTGTATGATTGGTGGGCAGGTTGAAGCATGTCTGTTAGGAGCTAGGTGTATCCTCAAGTACTCTCTTAAAATGATGGAAGTAGTACTTCTGTTTGTTAATTCGATTGTGAGTTTGTTGTGATCATGTCAGCATTTCTTGCTGCACACAGTTCCTCAGATCCTCGTGTTAAATTTATGTAGTTTACTGTAACTGTTCACTTGATGGTTCCTGTTATGCTTTCAAATTTGTTTGTCTGCTATAGGTATGGGTGCTGCATATGGAACCGCAAAAAGTGGTGTTGGTGTGGCATCCATGGGTGTCATGAGGCCTGAGTTGGTAATGAAGTCAATTGTGCCGGTTGTTATGGCTGGTGTTCTGGGGATTTATGGGTTGATTATCGCTGTTATTATTAGCACTGGGATCAATCCTACGAGCCAGGCTTACTATTTGTTTGATGGCTATGCACATCTATCATCTGGCCTAGCTTGTGGTTTAGCTGGTCTTTCAGCAGGAATGGCTATTGGTATTGTTGGAGATGCTGGTGTCAGGTATTTTTGTGTAGAAACTTATAATTTTGATCGTGTAAAAGAGTGTTTTGTGGTTTCCACGCTTTTCCTTGGATGTTTTTGCCATTAAAGTTTGTGGATTAGCATCCGTGTTCATTCTGACGTCTTGAGTTTCTTGCAGAGCAACCGCACAACAGCCCAAGCTCTTTGTGGGTATGATACTGATACTTATTTTTGCGGAGGCTCTTGCTTTGTACGGATTGATAGTGGGCATTATCCTTTCATCTCGTGCGGGCCAATCGAGAGAATAAGTGAACATCCATCTGTTTGTAGATGTATTCACAGGACTGGGTCGGCTAGTTCACATAGTTCCTTTTGTAATAACAGCGGCAAATTTTCATTTTGACGACTACAATTTCTCATTCTTATCTTCAGGAGGCTAATTAACAGAATCGTCTCGTTAGTTGCATGTTTTAAGCTTTAGTGCTGTGAAGCCAAAATGTAAAGCAGTGTATCATCTGAATGACAGATTATGGACATGGTTCTCATTCTAATGATGAATAGGTATCTTTACTTATCGAACATATTAGCTTAATACCTAGATTAGTACACTCTATACATTAAAGGAATAACGTCATCATCAACAGCCAAAACAGAGCTCCAAAATAAGCAGAACTCTTATGTGATTGTTCGCTTCCATGTTCTCAATCTATTTGCCTGCCTCATTGTTTAGGCCAGATCTTAGAAGACCTTAGAAGAAGTCATTTTAGTAATATGTAGGGTCTTTTGTCTATTTTGGATGTTTGCCAATTTTTGGAATCTTGAAAATGGAAGGTCGTAGCTTTTCATAGCACGCCTGGGATTTAGTTATGTTCGCTTGTATGTTCATGTGGATCATTATGTAACTATGGTGGATTTTTGGATGGGAGATGCAGATGCAGTTTGTCAACCCGTGTTGTCTTATTTTCTCTATTCTTATTCCTTGTGTAGTTTATATTTGAGTGTTGTGAGATAAGTAGCGATGTAGAAAGTGAAATGCTTGTGATGTGAAGATGAAAGTTTAGTGTGAATTCTGATTTTCTCAATTGTCAGATCGAATGTTAGTATGTCATTTGAAATATCAAATTTGTGTAACTGTTGCTTGGTTGTGCAACCATAATACATTGGCGATCACTGTGTTTATGAAGGGTGTTCATAGTCAAGTTTGCTCTCTTATGTGGGAGGGACGAGTGCCATGCTGAGCAGTGGTTTTGGGGGTAGTTACATCGACGGTTATGTTTTTGGAAGTCAGACGATAAATGATATTTCGTTCTGGAGAATTCACAGCAACATGTTTATCCGTACTTTACAAGGTGGGCAGCGCGACAAAACGGTGTGTAGCAGCGTGCAGAAGGACATGAAGGTGGTGAAGATAGTGGGATGCAAAGTGAAATTCGGAGGATGAGTTAGATCAGGGTGTAGAGGAATTGGAGGATATAGAGAATTATGGAGGACTTTTCAATGAACCTAGAGGAGTTGGGCAATTGGATCCGTTTTTCGTAGGAGTAGTTTTGCGGCAGACATTTGTGGTGAGAAGACAATCAAACTCCTTTGGGAATTCGAAGAGATGTACCAATACGTTGTCGTGTTGCTATGCGCACACTGTGTAAAAAAATTTAGAGAATGGCTTTTTTATTGATTTAGAGAGTCAATGCCATTTTAGACATTAGTGTTAGTGTCCATGGTTCAAAAATATTAGATTTTTGAACAAGTTTTAGTCAATTTTTGATATTTTAGATATTATGTATTGTAAAAATCTATAAAACTGTAGACAATTTCTAGATTATGATAACATGTAAAAGAAAGCATCTAGCTTTCAGCTAAATTGAGAGGATTTTATGTAAAAAGAGAGTGGTGAAGTCGCGCGACTGCGATTGCTATTTTTAGGCGGTGAACAATACTCCAAAGTGGGAGATGGAGTGATCTGGTTGAATTTTGGCCAGGTGTCTTGGTATTTTATCTCCCCTTTCGGAGCCAATGGAGGCATGAGATTGGCGATTTGAGTAGCATAGAGGAAGGTATTATTTTATGCATGTTTTTGTCTATTAGAGTTTTATCTTTTCATAATGCAGGAATAAATTGACAGGCTTTATCTCTGTTAGTATTCTTTTACATTTTTTAATTCTTTTTGGGAGTATTATTCTACGTCTTTTATTTCTTCAAATACCTTCTCTTTCGTTTACTCTTTTTGAATCTCCCTTCACCTTGCTATCTCTTACTTCCGTAGTGGACTTTCGACACCAAACGCTCCGACATCGTATTAGGGGAAGCTTATGTTATCATCAAAGGTGAATTCCGAAAGATATTTGGGCTGATTTGGGGTTGAAATCTTCAGCCATATTCAGAGAATTAGCTACAACACTGTTCTTTTAATTCATTTCTTACTCTACAGAAGACATCTTGTCAAAACATGCAAGTATTATGTGCCCCTATGCCAGGGCAATGTTTGTAGATCATTCATAGGTGCTTTGAGTTGAATTAACAAGAGTTTTTTCTCTTATTTTTTGGCTGTGGTAACTTATCTTTATCAAGAACTCAATTTGGAGCTCTCTTGAAGCAAGTCTCTTTGCTCTACAAGCCTTGTAATTGTCTCATAAGCTTTTGTCCCTAACAGTTTACATTGAATGTAATCATGCAAAGTTGATTCATGCTATGGTATCATGTATGAATGATGGGATGCAGAATTGTCTAGGATACATGACATCATATTGTACTTGATTTTATAATTTGTGATTACTCTTACAATCAAGAAAACAAGCTTGACTTAGTTAGAACTTATGAGATAATACTCTTGTTATATTTGCTAAGAACATGCAATTGGAAGCTCTATCAACATCTTCAAGAACTTGGCTTGAAACCTTTAACCCTTCTCTTATCTCTACCATCTTTGGAGTCTAAGCTCTTGAACCCCCATACATTCTTATCTCTCAAACCCCTGTGATTGATCGTGGAGTACCTCTTGAACCTTTAAACATTCACTGTAATCTACTTATCTCTTAAAGACACATCTCCATCTATCTTATCTAGTTTTCTTGCCAAACCCTTGTGGTGACCTTCAACCCTTTATGCCGCTACAACGTCCTTCAGTACATACAATATCAACATTAGCTTCAACAGGGCATTGGACCCCAAATATGCAAAGGAATATGGCAGCACCGGCCAGAGTGGATTTACACGTCAAGCTCGAGACCTTTTTTGGGAAGTCCAAACAAGACCTCGATTGCCACGTAGCTCAATTTGAGATAAGGTGGCAGACTAGAGGATTTGATGGAGCGTATGATGCGTAAGCCAAGATGCGACAATTCCAAGCGACACTTGAGGGAAGAGCCATGCAGTGGTTCAGCAATTTCAATATAGGGCATTTTGTTGATGATGTAGCATTAAGGGATGCATTTCTGAATAGATTTCGGAAGGAGAAAATGTTGAATGATGTGCTTATAAAAATCAAAGGGATTAAGTAGAGGAAAATGTTTGTGGAGGATTACACTCAGAAATTCAATCAGTATTTGAAGAGGCTTACAAATGCAGAAAGGCCTACAGATGAAATGTTGACTGACTATTATATGCATGGTCTGCGGAAAGAATTGCGGAATGCAGTAACAGGTGTAGATGTCAGAGCTGGTTTTAATGCCTTGGTGGACATTGCAATGAGAGTAATAAAGAGATTTGGAATTACAAATCCGAGTTCTTCAAGGAAGAGTTCTTGGGTGAAAAGAAAGCGAAAGGGGAGGAAGAATAAGAAATCTTTGGATGACAATAGTGACGATGATTCTGATACAGATATAGATTCAGATACATATTTGGATTCCGATTTAGAAGCAAGTAGTAGTTTAAATTTCGACTTCGATTTTGATTTAGATTCAGATTCAGATAAAGAAGATAAGAAGAGGAAGCATAAGAAGAAGGGTAAATAAAAGATCAAGGGGAGTTTAGTTCAAAAGATGGTGGAGAAGAAGTTGAAGGAAATGGATGTAAAGTAGGAGTTAGGTAGCAAGAAGGCTCATTGTGACATTTGTGAAAAGGATGGTTATTTGATAACTAATTGTTGGTATAACCCAAACTTTCGAGGACAAATTTCGGAGCGGGTTCAGCACAAGATTCAACAAAATTTGGCACAGGTAAGTGGAGTGTTTCATGATGCTGCAGGACAACAGAGGCCATTTAACAATTTGGGATGGCAAAGATAGCAACAACAGTTCTCTGGATGGAGACCACCTTTCAATCAAGATAGGCCATTAAGAGGGAATTACAATCAAGGGTTCTGACCAAGATTTGGTGGATTTCAGAATTCTAAACTATGGGGAGGAAATTGGAATCAACAGCAAGGATGGCAACAACCACCAAATTGGAATCAACAGAACTCGAATCAGCAAGGGTGGAATGTACAAGGCTGGAATCAGCAACCACGAAATGAGCGGTTACCACAGCTACTTGCCCCAACTATGCAACCGAGGGAAGCAAAGAAAGTACCTCAAAGCAATTTAATTGATGTGGAGATTTCTAAGGATCATGGGACAAATCGAGTGTTAGCAGATTGTTCTCTGGAATGTGATTGTTCGCAATGCAAGTTAGGTGAACCAGAAGTATTGGCGGTCACACGCTCTAAAGCAAAGCTAAAATCACCTTTGGATTGGGAGGAATAGAAAGAAGTCAGAGATGATGTGGTTGAAGAAGTGGAGAAGTCAGAGAGAGAAGAGATGATATCCAAGCGGAAGAAAAAGCAATTGAAGGAAGTGGAGAATTCTGAATTGACATCAGGAGCATTGTTTGAAGAATTGCTGAATACTCCTATGCATTTTACATTAGATCAGTTGCTCTCATTGGTTTCGATTTTCAGGGATAGGTTTTACTCAGTTACAAGGATGTCAACTGTTCCAAAGATTCAGAGTGCATTGAAGGAGAATGTTGGAAGCTATCAGATCAGTCCTGATGATGTTGATTTTACCATTCCAACTGTTAAGCTTGAGTTTGATGGTCACACATTTTTAGATGTTTTGTTAGATGGCGGATCCGGAGTAAATATTTTGGCAGAGGCTGAATTTTTCAGGATGACAAATGCGAAGCTTGAACCGGCACCATTTCAAGTAAGGATGACGGACTAGCGAAGAACGCAACCGATAGGGATGCTGAGAGGGCAAACCCTCAAAGTGCATGGGTTGTTATTTCAAGAAAATTTCGTTGTTTTGAAAATGCAAGATGCATGTAATGCTTATTCAATGCTATTGGGAAGACCCTGGTTCAAATCAACAAAGTTTAAGTAGGATTGGGAACGAAATGAAGTGGTTTTAAAGAAAGTAAAGAATTCAGTAAGGATTCCAATGACATCTATGAAGAGATTGCCAACATCAACAAAGCTAATGATGGCTCAAACTATTAATTTAGCTGAGGATGTTGCAAATGAGGAGGAAGCATGTTTTCTGGATGCCAATCCCAGTGTGGTACCAATGTTTGAAGTTGATGTGGATAGGATTGTGCAAAAATATATTTGTCAGGAGGAATCTGGAAAGCCAGTTAAGGAGTCATCTGGTAAATCAGAGGATGTGGATGCAGAGCAGAATCCGACTCAGGAGTCAATGGTTTCTCATCAGTTAAAGCTGAAGGAGGATTTGGAATGTGCAAAAGGGGAGGTTGCACCAAAGGAGGCAATAACTGGAGCTAAATTCTTGTATGACAAGCTAATGGAAAAGGTTTCACAGGTCAAAGAGGATGATTTGCAAGATTTGAATTTGGGATCTGAAGTTAGTTCAAAAGTTGTAAAAGTCGATGCTAATTTGGATGATGGATTTAAGGAGGATCTTAAGAAGTTGATGCATGAGTTCATGGATGTATTTGCTTGGGATTATTCTAACATGAAAGGCATGGATCCAGGAGTATATAAGCATAAGATCAATTTGAAGGAGGATGCAGTGCCGGTGATTCAGCAACATTATAGGATGAATCCGAATTATGCAAAGTAGGTGAAGGATGAGTTAGATAAGCTTTTGCAAGTGGGTTTCATTGTCCCAATAGATCAAGCAGAATGGCTGTCACCGATAGTGGTTGTTCCAAAGAAGTTAGGCGAAATTCGAGTGTGTGTGGATTATAGGAAGCTGAATGCAGTAACAATTGCAGATCCATTTCCATTTCCATTTGTGGATTCAATTCTGGATGATGTCATCGGGCATGAGATGTACAGCTTTCTTGATGGATTTTCAGGATACAATCAGATCCAGATGGAAGAAGAGGATGTCACCAAGACGGCATTCATAACTGAATGAAGAGCATTTGCATACACAATGATGAGCTTTGGATTGAAGAATGGACCACTATCATTTTCTAAAGCAGCTTTCAAAACTTTTGAGCCGTACTTGATGGAATTCATGCAGATTTTTATGGATGACTTTTTTGTGTTTGGAGCAAAGGCAAAGCATTTGGAGTATCTTAGGAAATGTTTGGAGAGATGCTGACTGTTTTGGATGTCTTTGAATCCTTACAAGTGTGCAATTGCAATGTAGAGAGGGAAATCGTTGGGTCATATCATCTCACAGGAAGGGATGTCAATTGACTCTGACAAGATAAGTGCAATCCAGAAGGTAGTAGCCCCTGACAACTTGAAGGCGGTGTCAAGATTCATGGGGCAAATAAAGTGGCATAACCGGTATTTGCGGTATTCGGCAGATGTCAGTTCACCTTTGACGCTTCTAACAAAGAAAGATGTTGAGTTTGTGTGGGGAGATGCTCAGGAGGAGGCATTTCAAATTATGAAAAAGATGCTTGTGATTTCCTTGTGCTTGACACTTGTGAAGAGCACTAGTAGTATCCCAACTCAACCACCACATTGGCAGCTACCATTTCATGTGTTTGTGGATGCCTTGGATATGGCGGTCGGAGTAGTTTTGATGCATGAAAAGATCCAAGGATGGTTCAGATTGGTGTATTATGCTAGTTGGATGCTGAAACCAGTTGAAAAGAATTATAGGATCACTGAGAGAGAAGCTTTAGGGATGATTTTTGCATTGGAAAAGTTTAGGCATTATTTGCTAGGGAATAAAGTGATATTTCATGTGGATCATCAAGTGCTTATTTTCTTGGTGAAGAAGCTAAAGCTGGAAGGTCGACTTGCCAGATGGATGCTTTTGTTACAAGAATTTGATTATACAGTGTTGCATACACCAGGCAACAAACATGTAGTGGCGGATTATCTTAGCAGATTGGAGCATGTGCAAGAGGCACCTGGAGTGTCAAATCAGCTTCTGGATGCGGAATTGTTTCAAATACAATGGCAAGCTTTTGACAATTGGTATGACCAAATGGTGCAGGTTTTGACAAATGGAGTGTTGCCTTCTGATATGTCAATAGACTAGAAGAAGAAGTTCGCCTTGTGGAGTAGGCCATTCTTAATAATTGCTAGAGCATTGTATATGAAAGGAGCGGATCAGATAATTAGAAGATGTGTTCCGAATGAGGAGCAAAAGGTGGTTTTGCAAGAAGCACATCATGGAACAGCTGGATGACATTTTTTAGGTGAAATTACAGGAAGAAAGATTATGCAAGCAGGTTTGTGGTGGCCATTGTTGCTTAAGGATGAATATCAGTTTGCTAGGGAATATTTGCAATGTTAGAAGATTGGGCAACCAACTTCAATGGATAGGATGCAAGATTATCTTGTGTTGCCACTTGAGCTATTCCAGAAGTGGGGATTAGACTTTGTAGGTCCCATAAAGCCAAAAGCTAGCAGGACAGGAGCAATATATATTCTAGTTGCAACGGACTACGCCACAAAGTGGATAGAAGCAATACCTTTGAGAGATAACAAAGCAACAAGTGTGGCTAGATTCTTGTACAAGCACATTATGACAAGATTTGGATGTCCAATTGGGCTGATGTCTGATCAGGGTGTGCATTTTCTGAATTTAGTTATTGAAGAGTTGACAAATAAGCATATAATCATGCATAAGAAGTCAACCCCATTTCATCCGCAAGCGAATGGGCAAGTAGAAAGTACCAATAAAGTACAGGTGAGGATTCTAAAAAAGATAGTGGCAGAGAGTAGATCTGATTGGGATGACAAGTTGGATTCAGTATTGTGGTCATGCTACACAGTATACAAAGTTGCAACAAGGATGAAACCTTTTAAGCTAGTTTATGGGATTGAAGCTATTGTTCCAAGGGAGTATGTAGTTCCCAGCTTGAGGCTAGTAGTACAGCATAGGATGAGCACAGAGAATTCAGTTTTGCATAGACAAAGGGAGTTGCTGAAGTTGGAGGAAGATCGGATTCAGAGTGCATATGCAGTGGAAATAAATAAGAATAGAAGGCAAGCATGGATTTTAGACAGGTGAAATTTAAGATATTTTAGAAAGGGGATTGGGTGATGCTCTATAATTCAAAGTTAGGACCACATCCTACTAAATTGAAGTTGAGGTATTTTGGGCCTTATCAGATTGTGGAAGAATTGGGGCAAGGCACTTTCAGGTTGCAAGATGTGTTTGAGACTCTGGTTTTGAAGCCGGTAAATGGATTCCGCTTGAAAAAGTTTTATGGGAAGGTGCCTGAAATTCCTCATTGGATGGTGAATAAAGCTGAAGGAATATCAATCAAATGGGTAGATGTTGTGCCAAAGGTCTTAGTAGACAATTTGTGGGATGTGAATGTTTGTCAAGACAAAAGTGATGGCACATGCTTGTGGAGTTGTTGTGGAATGCGGATCGGGTGTGGATTGCAGATTGTTGAAGAGTGCTATTGGTGTTCATATTGTGGAGTTTTGGAGCAATTTTTCAAAGGGGGGATGTCACCAAATTGGAGTGCGGAGTACAACTATAGAAAGTTTAAATATATGGGCCACAGGTGCGAAGGGACTTAAGTTCAGTATGCTTTTCGAGGCTCATCATCATTTGTGCAACCCACCTAAAGAGGTGATGTCTTATGCTAAATTTGCATGGAGGCATACGGTATCCTCTGTGCAGGCCATCAAATTAGTTGTGCGCGAACCTTCTAGCCTTCAAATCACCATGTTCTCGGGCAGCATGAAGCAAAAGCAGCACGCTAGTATGCAAGAGCTCACTAGTGAGTCTATGATGCACACAAGGTCCATGAAGATGACGATGGAGGAGCTCTTGTGCCCTAGGCGAGAGAGCATGCATAGTGTCAAAGAAAAGGAGGAAGAAAAATCTGGTGGCGATGATGTAGAAGAAATTGAGTTGAGATATTTGCAATCACACCTAATGTAGCAGGCAGTCTGGGCTTAGGACATGCAGGCTGCAGTAATCCCATATGAATAGAGAGGGAAGATTGCTACCCATCCAACAACTATAAAGCATTGTACTTGATTACCACTTTTCATATAGAATGAATACAATGTCATGATACTTTGTACTTTCAGTTAAGTGTCTTGTCATTGTCAGTCATACACAAGATTGTGTTTATGAGTCCAAGCTTCCATCTTGGAACCTAATTCACTTGTGTAACAAACAGTGTCTTTGTTTCTATCATCATGAGTTCACTCTATGCCTACAAGCCACCATAGCCATGCTCTAGATCCGCTCATCTCGACATGGTATCAGAGCCCAGTTGGGCATGGCATTGCTTCTCCAACCTCTCTTGATTCCTCTCAACCTCTATCCAGCTCACATCCAACTCAGTGTGAGTGTATGACTCCAATCTCTCACTTGAACCCCATAGCCACTGTTTGGCAGCCATAGCCAGACATGACATACAACACTTGGAGCTTCTATATCTTACTCTACAGGCCATCTCAGCCCACGATTCCTTCTGGAGAAACATTCCTCTGCTTGTGGCGAAGCTCCCTGGTACATCACAGTCCAAGATTACTCATCATTGAGCCCAACATTGTGTGAATTTGAGCTCACTGGAAATTCTGCGCCTGTATCAGTTCGTACTGCTGTCTCTGCGCGCACAGACCACGATCTTCTCTACGACCATAGGGCAATTCAAGGATGGCTCATAAGCTCTCTCCTCACTAAGTATTGGCTCGAATTGCTGCGCTGATTGTCTGCATGAGCTGGTTTAACAGTCATCTGTCAGAACCCTAAACAGGGACTCCATAGCCTTTGAGCTTCAAGCTCATAAACCACTTCTTTTTTTCACTCCTGCTACTTGGATCACCCTATTGACATCCAGATTCACTGATTTAGTCAGTGCGACACATCAAGGAGGGGAAGTTCTTGGAGATCTTTGGATATTTTGAAGATTGGAAGACCAAGCATTCAACATCAAGCTCAAGCTCCTCTTCCATCTCACTTCTCTCACTCCATTGAAATTTTGCCACTCTGATCTGAGCTCCAAAACTAAGTTTCAAGCAAAGATTCAAGTGTTTTACCCTCAAGATTTGTCCATCACACCAGCAAGGAGGGGACTCAAGCAACCGATTCATCAAGCAAAGCAACAACAAGCATCAAGAATCATCATCTTCAAACCATAGTATCTCTTGATACTAATTCAGTGCTTCTTGGCACTTTTGCTCTTTAACACATTCAATAATCAACTCACTACTTATTTATCTCTGATTTGAAGCGAATACTCAATGACAAAAATGAAGTTTTTCATATGGACACATGCTATCAAGGGTGACACAACTACTCTTATTACTCATTTGTACTATGTAGAAGATGTTACTCTACCTACAAGAAGACATGGAGCTACCTATATCCAAATGCCATCAGTGTATCCATCTGAAGACCTTGAAGATATGAAAGTACAAAAGGTTGAAGACATTTTCGCTACCTCAAAGATTGTACCTTTGCTTGAGGGGGACCATAAAGACAAGAACCAGATGACTAATGCAAGCAAAGTCCATGAAAATGATGACCATGAAGGAAAGATCAAAGAGAAAAAGAATAAGAAGAAGAAGCAGAAAAATCATGAAGACTCTGAAGCAGCAAGCAAAGTGAAGCAAGTACATGATCAAAAAGGGCAAGCTGGACTACTCCGACAAAAAGACCTACAATGAATTGAAGATCTATGTCAAGAGTAATGTTGAAAACTGCAAGGGCCTACCGGTCCTTGATCCAATTTTTTACTAACTTCTTTAGCCTTGTAATGTCTAGCCCAAATGTCTTTACCATAAGCTTTTAAACTCCTTATGTAGCCTTGTACTACAGCCTCTGTAAGGCCCCGTTACAGCCTCTAGAAAACCATCATGTTTGTGGTATCCACACTTAGCCTGTTTTGCGACAACCTTTGGTGTTCTGCCATGTTTATGGTGTGCCCACAGTTTGCAGGTGTTACTTTCACTAAAGCCTCTACACATTTTGTACTTTCTGCTTGTGATTGAGGAGGGGTGTTGGGATATTTGCAATCACACCTAATGTAGCCTCTTTGTATGAGGCAGTCTAGGCTTAGGACATGCAGGCCGCAGTAATCCCATATGCACAGAGAGGGAAGATTGCTACCCATCCAACAACTATAAAGCATTGTACTTGACTACCACTTTTCGTATAGAATGAATACAATGTCATGATGCTTTGTACTTTTATTTAAGTGTCTTGTCATTGTTAGTCATACACAAGATTGTGTTTATGAGTCCAAGCTTCCATCTTGGAACCTAATTCACTTGTGTAACAAATAGTGTCTTTGTTTCTATCATCATGAGTTCACTCTATGCCTACAAGCCGCCATAGTCATGCTCTAGATCCGCTCATCTCGACAATATTGTGGAGTTCTGGAGCAATTTTGTCAAAGGGGGGATGTCACCAAATTGGAGTGCAGAGTACAATTATAGAAAGTTTTAAATATGTGGGCCACAGGTGTGCGAAGGGACTTAAGTTCAGTATGCTTTTCGAGGCTCATCATCATTTGTGCAACCCAGCTAAAGAGGTGATGTATTATGCTAAATTTGCATGGAGGCATACGGTATCCTCTGTGCAAGCCATCAAATTAGTTGTGCGCGAGCCTTCTAGCCTTCAAATCACCATGTTCTCGGGCAGCATGAAGCAAAAGCAGCACGCTAGCATGTAAGAGCTCACTAGTGAGTCTATGATGCACACAAGGTCCATGAAGATGACGATGGAGGAGCTCTTGTGCCCTAGGCGAGAGAGCCTGCATAGTGTAGAAGAAAGGGAGGAAGCAGACTCTGGTGGCGATGATGTAGAAGAAATTGAAGTGGATGAAAAGTTCGATGTGGTGGAAAGAGAGATAGAGGTTTGGCTACAATGAATCGGGCTGTATGATTATGCATGTTTTCCATGGGAGCTCTAGGAGAAGAATGAGTATGCAGAGAAGCAGCTCAACTACCTTAGAAATAATGCAGGGTTCATCGTAGATGACAAGGAAGTAACACCGCAGTTGGTAGCAGAGGTGTTTAGAGTGCCTTATTGCCCAGGGCAGAAGGTGAGATATTGTCATGAAGGTGGAGTTTGGAGTGCCGGAAGGCACAAGGTCTTATTACATGGTGCGGAACTGTGACAAACCCCGAAGCGTTCACATGTTTTGGTATTTAGACAAAGTTTGTTTACTGGCAAAGACGGCCTACCTGTCCAAAGAGGCTTTTTTACCTGTGTATCATGCAGAGAGAGGGTTGAAGATAGATTGGGCGACCTTCGTTTTTGACAGGATGCAGTTGATAGAGTTGAAGGACAAGAGGAGATCCCCTTCCATTGCAAAGGTATCACCTTACTTGGTAGCCTTATTCTTTCATGTGCTGCAGGCCGCATTAGTACCATTGGTATCACTAGCTAGTATTGGGGGAAGATCTAGTCAGGGGAAAGCTAGTGAGTTCAAGAAGAGGAAGTTGATATTTGAGCCGATGTCCTTTGGGGGATGGCTTAAAGAATGAGGAGGGAATGCCTCTTAATCAGAAAGAAGCGGCAAAGATACCATTGTTTCCTCAACAGCCCGGTGGTGCCAAGATCAAAATCCTGGAACAAAATCATCACTTTGTTTTGGTGGAAGTTGGGAGAGAGCTCTAGGGAGCAAACTCCAATCACACAAGCAATTAAGAAAAATCCATTCTCACAGGAATCCAGTTTGAGGGCAGTTGGAATATTTTTTGTTCAAGATGCAGTTCAAAGTTTGTTAGATTTGAATCAGTTTATTTGCAATCAAGATGCTATGATTCTGAATTTGGAGAAAAAGAACAAAAAGTCGACATGATGGAAAGAGTGATTAAGAGGTTGCAGGATAAAGTGGAGGAGTTGATGGATGATGGAAAAGCTTTTTAGGAGGCCTTAGTTCATGCGAAAGCAGAGAGTCATAGTCGTTATGCGGAATTGCTTACAACAGCACATGATTTTCGAAGTTGGGCAGATGGTTTGAAGATGGCAACAGAGAAGCAGTTTCAGGAAGTGGAGGATAAGATTGTTAAACTCATTGCAGATAAACACTTCGTGATGAATCGGTTGGCGCCCTTGGTGGAGTTGGAGAAAGCTACCTTGAATGGGCAAGGAGTAACCGGGGTGTTGTTGGCTGACAAAGATGTCGATTCATTGAGGTTAGAGGTGTTTGAATACATGAAGGAGCTCTGGGACCAGGGAGCACAGCTGGATTGTTTCAAGAGCATATGGCAACACCTATTGACAAGTTCAAAGCCTGGTTTGAGACTGCATGAGAACATTCACTTCGAGCTCAGAATGTAGAGATGAAGGCAAAGATTGTAGACTTGGAAATGTAGCTAGACGTAGCAAGGCACGAAGCTAAGATGCAGATGTCTTTGGAGGCTTTTGATAAACAGATTGTGGATGATAAAGTGTAGGGCAAGGAGGGTGCTGAGAACCTGGTAGTGCAGATTGAAGAAAAGGAAGCAGAGGCAGATTTAATCGGATGTCAAGCAGTGGAAGGCGGAATTGAAGATGCTGTAAAGGAGTCATCGGAGGTTGTAGATAAAGAAAGGGGTGGCACAGATCAAGGGACTGTGGGTCCAAGGTCAGCTATTGGCTCAAGCCATCGAGCTGTGGCAGGTGTTTAGGCTAGACCTTAGAAGACCTTAGAGTTTGTTTGTTTATGGATTTCAAATATGGTCTTACTTGTACTGAATTGGTTCCTATCTTGTGCATTAAAATTGCATATTCGGAGGTAGGCTAGCTTTTGTAACGAGAAAGAAAATAATGTTCTATTCACGTCTCCCCAAGTCCATTAGAGAAAATAGCATAATCTAAGAGAAAACATTTAGCTAGGAAATGACAAATAATTTGAAGGTGTTGGAGGGTCAAGGCACTTATACCATCCACAATATCTCCCATGTGTGGGATGCTTTGCATCTCTTAGTGGCTTTGTCTAAGGTGACTCCATGTGGCAGAACTTGTTGAACTAGAGTGTGCTCCAAAGTGTTAGATGTAGTTGTAGCCATGAAAAGTGAGGAAAGATATCCTATCATGTGTTTCCAATGTGTCTCCTTTGGAGCTACACAAGGTGTCTATTTTGGCACAACTCCAAGAATAAGAGTCCAAGGTAGTGCTGACATTGACACTCCCATTTATTAGAAAACAGAGTTGCATCATTGGAATGTGTGCACAAGAGGGAGAAAGAGGCTCAAAGTACAAGAACAAATTCTTGTTTAATAAGTTGCTCAAGGTACAACTTGGGTACACTCTATCTCACACTTGATAGTGACCCATAGGCTATTTATATAGCCTCTGCCAAGCTAGGGTTAGGGTTTCCCCTGCCCCTAAGGCTATTCACACCCATCTGCCCTCATACTCCCTTGCTTATAGTGGGTTCCTATGCCTATCTTCTAACACCCCCCCTCAATGCCAGGGTGGCATTGGATTACAAGGCATGTAAGATGTCCCCCCCCCCTTCTTGGGATGCCTTTATAAAATAAGCTTACAAGAGTGTTTTGGGTAGATGATTTAAAGAGTCAAAACAGTCGATCTTGAGATGGATTGGAGGCATAGTTGGCCACCAATTCTTTGGGTACATCAGGAGTGTTGGGGCATTTACTAGTGATATGCCCTATCTTCTTGCATTTGTTACATTTCATTTTCTCGGGATAATTCTTCCAACAGTTGTTTACAAGATGTCATTTTTTCTTACAGAAGGAACATCTAGTGAGAGCTGTATGTACCAATACTTGATTACGGGAAGTTGAAGATGCCTGACTGTTGCTGCTTTCTTTGTGGTTCCTCTTTTCTTCATCCAAACAGGATTGAATGGTACTTGCTAATGTAGGATTTGGAATGTTGGTGAGAGTGGTTGCAAGAGTAGGAAACACCTGCTTTATAGCTTTTAGGAGAATAGCAATAGCATCTTCTTCATGTATTGGAGCTTGTACAGAGGCAAGCTGTGCCATAAGTCCATGTGAGAGATGAATTTTCCCAAATCTTCTCCTGATTTATATTCCAAGCTAAAGAATTCAATTTAAAGGAAGATTTTAGTATTTTTACCAGTGGCTCCATAGATCTATTCAAGCTTATCCCATTTTTCTTTAGTAGTGTTTAGTTGATCAACATGATGAATCAGGAACTCATCTAAGTGTAGCATTATGATTGCTTGGGCACGTTGCTCATCCTCTATATCAACCAGATTTGCAGAGTTTACAACTCTAGTTCCTTGAATGAGAGGCCAATACCTTCTCTCCATCATTTTGTACTTTATAAGTACCTGCCATGGGTGGAAATCTTTGCCATCAAACTTTTGAATTTGAGGATGGACATCAGCATATGTTGTGGTCATTGGGAAGGTCTTACCACTTGTTAAGACAAGGGCAGTGTCCAGTCCCTTACAAATTTTCCACTGAATGCGGAAGCAAATCAAACAATTGAAATCAAAGTTGCAATGAGGAGAAAGGTTGCAAATCATACAGATGTAATATTTCAAGGTATAACTGTGGTGGTCCTTTCTTATGTGCAATCTTCTTCCGAGGTTTAATAGTCTTTTTAGGTTTTAATGAAGTAAACCTAGACTAGACTTCAGGCTCCTCCTTGTGGTATGGCTTAGTGGATGAATCTTGTGTTGGACAAGGTTGGTCTATGATCTCAATGCTTGTTGCTGATGATTCCGAGGAGAGTACAATGGCACTCATCCTTTTGATTTCATTGACTAGTGTACTTGAAACAAAGTCACTCAAGATATGCAATACACTTCTAGTTTATGATGATCGATGTGTTTATAATTGTACACATATCCTTACAATAGCAGAGCACTTAGTTGTTTTCATTTCTTGATAAAAGCATTCAGATTGTGTAGGTATTAGCAGCAATGATGATTTAAACAAAGTGCCTTAGTGCTTACAAGCACTCATCTGTAGTTCATGTTGCTAGAGATGGTAAATGTCGGTCTTAATGAGCTTGATGTTGACTCTTTGAGTAAAGGAACTTCTGAAATGAGATTCCCAGATTAATAACACACTTTGTAAGAGTTGACTCAGTGATTAAAATCACTGTTGATGACCAAACATTGAAAAAAATTGAAAATGGATGAAGCTTGAAGCTCTTGGCTATGGCTGTGAGAGACCCATAGTTAGGGTTTTGATCATTACAGGCTGTAGGAGATGAATCAATACAAACCCTCTTAGGTGAGTATAGTTCTCTATAGGGGCTACAATAGCCTTAAGGTAGCTGGCATTATTACACCTTGTACTAGACGAACTTCAGCTCGAATCAGGTCGCTACGAAAACTGTGCCAGATCTGCGATTTTTGCAATGTCATCCACCACGTCGACTAATGTCTACCTTTGTTGTGCCAGGCTGAATCGCCCTGAGTTGTTGAAGAGTTCCTCAAAAGGAACCATGAGTTGATATGGCCTCCTTTGTCCTCCCCAAGTCCTCCATCAGAGGTGGGTCTAGTTTGGCTATGGAGGCAAGAGGTAAAAGATGAAGATGATGGACTATCTTATGCACTTAGTGAGACTGAGGGTATAGGAAGCTGAGGGGATGAGAGGAGGCTCTGATACCATGTTAGAAAGAGAGTTGTAGCATTGGAATGTGTGCACAAGAGGGAGAAAGAGGCTCAAAGTACAAGAACAAATTCTTGTTTAATAAGTTGCTCAAGGTACAACTTGGGTACACTCTATCTCACACTTGATAGTGACCCATAGGCTGTTTATATAGCCTCTGCCAAGCTAGGGTTAGGGTTTTTCCTACCCCTAAGGCTATTCACACCCATCTGCCCTCATACTCTCTTGCTTATAGTGGGTTCCTATGCCTATCTTCTAACACCATTACCTTACCAAATAGTGGTCCAAATCCCTCTAGTGTAGGTAGTCGAATTGCCCTATGAACTTGTAGTACACTAGATGCTTGCATCTGCAGTGCTTAGTGATCAATTGATGCTAGTAAAGTTAGTAGAGCTAGATCCAAGCAGGAAGGGAACTTGTTCCTAGTGAGTAGTCTCTATTTGTAATTGGTTTGATGATGTGCAGAAGTGACTAATAGCTTACCGTACTCCATTGGATAGGTGTGTATCCCTTTATCTTGGTTTAATCATAAAATTATTAGGGGACAATGTAGAAGATCCTTTGATAGAAAGCCACCATCATCCCTAGACCCTTGGAAGGTTGTTTGTAATTGAATAATGCTGATCTTGATCATCTTTCTAAGCTCCTATTTGTTGAGATTTAAGAAAGGATAGTCCAAGTTGTGATATAGAGGTAGAAGGTGATTCATATGTGGTGTTTATAGCCATGTGTTTGTTTGAACATACTAGCATTCAATGTTAGCTTGCATTGCTAGTTGTATAGATAAGTTTAGGGAAGAATCCACAAAGCAACAATAGATCTATCTTCCATGTATTATACATTCAATAATAGCTTTGAGTATGATGTGGTTGAGAGTATCCTTGCTTGAACCTCGACTATCCACATGCTTAATGTTGGTGCATCTTTGTCCATTGCTCAACTCATGCTCTAGTACAAATTTATAAAGCTTGGTTAGCACATAGCTGACCATGATGGTCCTATCATTAGGGGAAACATATGATTTCTAGTTGTGAGGAGACTAGTTGATAAACCTCATGCTCTAACTTGGCCAAGTTGGTCCATTCTTCCTTTGCACTTGGTTGTGAAACTTCACACATGCTTGTCCATGTATATAGTTCCCTCATGTTTGCTCTTACTAGAGGTAGGGATGAGTTTCTTGACATTCATGATCATACTAGCTATTTTGTGGGACATTCTTGCTCAGGGGGTGAGAGGTTGGGTGGGTGGAAAATCCATGGTGGCCAAGGTATGGATTGTAGAAGGAAGCTATGTGATGAACCCCAAGATTATGTATGGGTCCATGTCTTACAAGGTCCAAACTAGGTGTGTAGAGGGAGCTCACGCTCAACTGCTAAGACCCACGTACCGCTTATTGTTTCAAGTGAGCTCTAATGGCTATCTCTCACCTAGCCGATGAGCTTACCTTGATGCCGAAATGAGTTGCTTTCTCTCTCGCACACACCGGTAGTTCCACGATCCTAGATTCTAGCTCAAGCATCCTTAAGCCTCCTCTCCAAGCTCCATCCACCATAGCCGCACGCACGAGAAAAGAGAAGAGAAGAGAAGAGAAGAAGAGAAGAGGAGATGGTGAAGAGCTTCACCCTCTTGATCCCTCACTCCCACACACTCACTCCCTCACACTCTCACACTCCCTCTCTCAAGAGCATACACAAGCAAGGAGAAGAGAAGAAGAAGAGAACTCTTGTTAGCCACACACCAAAAGAATGAGCTTCCATTCACTTTTTGAACTTTATATACAAGCCCTAAAATCCCATGGGCACCCATCCCTTTTTTACATGACCGACCGTTATGGCAAGGTCCTTTCTCTATTTCCCTCTTCTAGCCTTATGCCTCTAGCCTACATTCGTGTAATATTTTACAATTGGCACAGGAGAGAGCCTGACACTCTTTTACAAGAGTTTTTAGAGCTTTTTGAGGCGCCTTTCATTTAAAATTGTGCTTTTGCCCTAGCTTAGCTTTAGAGGCCGCCTGCATGTCTTTGCTATTTTTCCATCTTTTTTTCACTTTTTCCTTCATTTCTTCGCCATCTTTCTCTGCCATCTCGACTTGGGGTTAACATTACCCCCCTCTGAGAGACGGGTGTCAGTCCCATGGCACTTCTGGCTGCTGTTGGGGAATGGTAGACAGTTGGTAAATTGTTCGGGTAAGGGAAGGGCCACATGTAGACTTGGGTGCTTGTAGAAGCTTGGCAATGATGTTTGTTGAAGAAGCCAATTGGATACCAAGTGGATGATGGGGGCCTCCGAAGTTGGTGGTTTGTCGCCTTTTGTAATGCCTGAAAGGAGAAGGTGCGGTGCGCTACTTAAGGGGAGTGTCTACCTTATTGTGTGGTGCATCGTGCTCGTACTAGTGGAATGGAGAGGTGGATCTAACCACAGGCAAGCCTGGGTGGCGTCCCACACTTGAGGACCCCATTCTGCAAAGGGAGGTGCGGTACAAGTAGCTTAGGGTAATATGTCTAACCATAGGCAAGTGTTACCTCCCTAGGTATGTCCTACCCTTGATGGGCCCTAAGCGTGAAGTGAGGGATCAAAAGGGCTAGGGGGCGGAGCCGGCCGACCGAAGCCACCCGACACGCCTAACTTGAGGACCCCTAGGTGCAGTGATAGTGCTTTATATGGTGCTAAGTGCTTCGTCAAGTGAGTCGTTTTTTCCATGTCCTTGTGGGATGTTCTTCTTACTTTTCCTTTCATGCTTTTCTTTTTTTTCTTTTGCATTTTCTTCTTAAAAAAATAAATAAAAAAAGTATTACACTAGTAGGATGATAGCCAGTGCCTAATTCTCATCATCTGAATTAGGTGAAGAAGAGGGTCGGATGGATTTGCTAAAAAATTGTCAGCTTTGCATGTATCCTTTAAGATTCATGCGAACGTGGAGTGAAGTGGTGGAGAGGAAGGGATGATTACATCTGGTGAATTAACTGTCATTCATGTCTTTCAGGAGAGCTAGGAAAAAAGAAGGGAGAAGGCTAGCCCTCATCATCAGGCGCGCCATGGCATAGTTGTCGATGGCGTTAGGATCAAAGAAGAGGGGAGGCAGGCCACATTCTGGCAGAGTCGGGTCCTGCTTAATTAATAATTTAAGAAGCCTAAGATAATTACATGTAGTTATGAAAGCTGGATCAGGGCAAGAGGAGAAGTTGGCGAGGAAGCGAGTCATGGAGTCATCCAAGCTTTTCGAGTTGAAGATGAGGGCGTGTTCAAAAGAGACAACATTAGAGTTGTAGATAATGGGAAAATCATATCACCCGTGGAGGGTGGCATCAAAATCCACTCCTACCCTATGAGGGTACACCATAAATGTGGGGTTGTTCCTCTCGTAGGATAGTGTGTTGCAAAAAGCCATCCAGGTGAGCATGCTGATGTCGCACACTTGCCTCCTCCATAGGGGCTGGCAGTTATAACCTTGCACGGAATGTGGCACTTCAAATTCTTTATTTTGCCAAAATTCGGCTTCTTCAATTTTCCAAAGAGTGGGGTTCTTCTCTCTTTCTTCCAGCCACTTCTGTCCTAGTCGACTATCAATCCCAATCACCTCCTCCATCACGAGTGGTAAGACCCTCGGTAGGTTGTTGGGCATGAGAAAGCTGAAAGTGAAAGGCTCTTTTTCTCTTTCCTGTCGCTTCCAAACTATCAGTTCTGTGTGGAATTCTGCGACAATGTCATCAGGGCGTGGTGGGAGGGGCGTGGACAGCTACACGACTGGCTTGGCCCTTAGCTACTTTCTGGATTCTTCTACTATTTTTATCCTTCTTTCCCTGAGCGCAGCTTGTCTTTCCATAGATGTGTCGATCGGTTGTTGCTCTTGGGAATGCGGCGAGGGGGGCTGTGAGATCACCTCTTCTCTAAATCTTCCCATATTGAATTGAAGTTCAGCTTCATCCCCCTGCCAATCTCCTTGTTGTATTCCCTCTTCAAACCCTATCGCATTAATTTCCTGGGGGGTTAGGCCGGCCAGTAACAGGTACTTTCGTTGATCATCCAGGCTCAGCTTAACCTCCGCAGGTTGGGGTGGCATCTGCAGCCCTGCGTGCAGAGCTCTGCGTGCGATACTGAGTTTCTTCTTAACCATCTCCAATGACTCTCCTTCTTCTGGGTGGGTGGTGTCCATCAGTGTATCTAGGAAGACCTTTTGCTAGGTATTAAAGGCTACCTGGGCGGCTTATGCTTTGCTCTCTGCAAGGATCTTCTCTTTCTCTACCAGAGCCAGATGCGATACTAGCGTCTTCACCCTTCTTTCATTTCGCCTTGCCCATTCCTCGGCTCTCTTCTTCATCTCTTCCATGCTCTCACCCTGCCTCTGGACTAGGGACACAAGTTTCTGCTCTTGGTCCTTTAGCTCTTTGCTCATGGTTTCCTGTTCTTTCTTTCATTGGTCCAGTTTGTCGGTCATGGTTTTGATCTCTTTCTGCTGTTGCTCTAACTCCTGCTTTCTTTTCTCGTCCTTGGCGGTAAACTTAGCCATAAGCTTCTCGATCTGATCGGTTTTTGTAGTCAACTCTTCATGTTGCACGATCAGGAGCTTGTATTCTCTTTGCATCTTCACGAGTTCCTATGTTTCATCCTCCAACTACTGCCTCCAGCCCTCTTCCCTGTCATCCTTAGCCTTCAGCTCTTGTTTGAGATCAGAGATATCCCTTTGCTACATGGCTATTACTCGAGTCTTTTCAAGCTAAAATGCAGCCATCAACTCTTTTTCTGTCGCCAACTCAGCCACAACTATCTTCCTTTCCTCCTTAGCCTTCTCCAATTAAGAGAGCAGCTCAACGACGTACTCATCGTAATTAGCTGGTGGCGTCATTGTTGTGTGGATGGGATTGGTCGAGGCCTCCACTTTCTGGCCCTTCGGATTCTGCCTTGACTCGACATTCGTGGCCGGCATTTTTTGCCTTGTGGCTATGGTCTCGGTGCTCTTCCCTTGGGCCGGTTCTTTGTTAATAAAGTACTGCATCCACGCCACGAAGTGTGAGACATCTGCACTGGTGGGGATGCTCAGGGTGAGGGTTGTTGCTTCGGTGGGAGGCACCAAGAGGGTCAGAATAGGGTGGATGGGAGCCTTGCCTTTGCCCTCAGGATGGCTGACGGTATGATTTCTGACACTTGCATGCTGGAACCGAGTCCCTCCTCTCTGGGCGGGCTCATAGCCCCTAGGTCATCTGCCCTGCTTTGCTATTCAATTGACCGGCGTGTAGCTTCGACCAAGTCTTCCTCCTCCTTTCTTCTTAGCTCCTCCTCTTCTTCAGCAGCTCTTCTCTCCCTCTTTCTCTGTTTTCCTAGACTCTTCTTCCAATCTATCTGCTTCCTGTTTTTTCTTCTTCTCCCTCTCTTCGGCCTCCTTGAGGGATTCCCTCTTTGCCCTCTCTAAATCCTCTTTCTCTTTTTTTCGGCCTTCGTCCTGCTTCTTCTTTTGTGTCATCTTTTTAACAGGTTTCTTTGCTATCTTCTTGCTCATCTGTTCCTTCTGTTCTTCCCCTTCTTCTTTACTCTCAGTTTTTTCACTGGATACCTCTTTATCCTGGTGAGGGGGCGATCTCTCGGGTGTTTCTCCTTCTCCTTCATCTACATCCTGAGCTTGTTTTATCGCCTCCTGAATGAGGGCAGCCAAAACTTTCGTAGCCAATGAATGAGGCTTTGGATGAGACCTTCTTTCTTTCTATGGTGTTGGACATCCATTATGTTTTAGTGAAACTCATACAAGTTCATGCACCACAACAATCCTTGAATAAAGCTTAAAGGGAGGGCAGAGGGTCCCCATATCCCAATGACAAGAGATCCAAGTACCAGGTTATTGACTATAAGTCATGAAAGTTGAGTTTGGATAGTAATCAATTACAGGGAGTGGTTGTTGTAGCACCATCCCATCAATGTGTTAACATGAAGATTTACATAGGAAAATGCATAACATATTAAATCCATAGCCTTGAACAATATTATTTTTTATGATTAATTAAACCTTTTCAAGGAAACCATTTTTTGCAATGAGGATCATAGTCATAACACTTGCCAAAGAAATGATGCCTCCATCTTTCCATAATTAAAGAAACATGGTAACATATATTACAACTAATATTTAATTACAAAGAGTAAGTTACATCAAGAATCACAACGCGGAATGCCACAATAGGAGTAGGAGGCAGATTTGTTACTACCTACATCCATACAACATTACCCAATTAGAACCAACCATAATGTTGCATTATGCATGTGTCTACAATCAACCTCGATTGTTGTCATGCAGATTCACTCATATTATTGATTGCCTTGCTGGAATCCATGGCCGAGTCACCTTTTTGAAGATTGACAGCCATAGCTCATTGTAGCAAATAGAAAGGCACTATCATGAGCTTTATTTGGCTAATAATACCCAATTGTTTTCAAAGCCCCATCCTCTATATCATGGCTTTGCAACTATCAATAGAGGGTAGGTGGCTCTCTATGCTTTATGGCAATCAGATTAGAGAAGGAAATTATCTTTTAAAGAATGGGAGAAGCCATTACTCGACCATGAAGGCCTTTAGAACACCTCCACACCATCACAGCTCTCAATTGCATCATTGGTATGCATGGATGAAAAAAGGGGGGGTTAGGGAGAAGAGGGTATTAATAGGCTTAAGCAAACATGGGAGAATCCAAGGCTAGGATTAGCAGAACTGGCATGAAGGAGACACAATCTTCCATGTCATCAATAGGCAACATATATTAAAGCCTAGTTTAGCTACCATAGGACATGTAGTGTATTAAGGTACAATACATCAATTAATAGGTAGAACATAATAAATTTCTATTCCTATATGAAAAAATAAATAATTAAGTTTTTTTCATCTAGGGCATATAGGATCACACATTTTCCACCATTCTAATTTGGTTCTAAGGGATAGTTCACGTCATATGATCTCAAATCTAACTCTTTGTATGATTATTTATTTTATACAAGTACATAGTTGGATGCATAAATGTTTACTATAATTTTGAGCAAATTTTAAATGGATGTGGGGTAATGTATTCTTTACCTATACATCAACTAGAATTAATTATATCTTCTTAGTGATTTTTAGGATCATACAACACCTGAAGTCATTTTACTTATTTTGTTCATTCATACTTTCTTCATGTAGCACTTAATTTTTAAGCTTTATTTTGCTAGATAATATGTGGAGCATAGGGTATATCAAACATTGGATGAGGCTTAATGGTATTAATCATGGTAACATTACAAGGCCTAGGTTAAAACAAGCTTTGAGATAAGTATAATATGTAAGAAGGGTTTGTAATAAGGAGCCAAGACATGATATGGTAGTTGGATAAGGAATAAATATGGTGCCAATCACTTATATTAGGAAGTACCATACATTCAATTGCCACTAACATTTTTGCAATCTCTTGAGAGGTCCTAAATTTTGTGGGTGGGTGGGTGTGCGTGCGTGCACATGTGTGTGCATGCATGCATGTGCAAATGCACCCCATGTCTGCATCTACATGCATGTTTTTAGAATGAGATTCAAATACAACAATACATAACATTCAAAGTAAGGAAATCAAGAGGAATAATATAGATGTTCACTTTTAATGAAAGTATAGTAATTTGAAATAGGTAAGTAGACTATTGTATTGAGATATTGGTACTATATTAAGGAGAACATATTTATAATCATCTTTAAATACATATCCAATCTAAAGTATTTTGAAAGTATGTCATACACATCCATAGAAACCATGAGGTTACCTAATTCATACAAGCCAGGTTAGAAAATTGCATGTGAGTGCGCATTATAGGTGCCAAATGTATGCCCACATGTTTGATGTTACAAACCAAACCAAGCATCCAAAATTCAAAATATGCAGACATTATATAGATATCAATGTTGGAATGTTAAACATTCAATAACATTTCTTCATAATCAGTGACACTAGCGTAACCAAGTATTACATGCATAGCATCCTTGTAGAGACTATGAAAATTTGAAGGAAATCCAAGCTAGGGCTAAGTTATTTAAGCATTATTAGTGTGGGAAAATATTTTAGATTTCCTTTTTATGTAGTGGAAGTGAGCTCAATACTCTAATAACATTGTGATTAATGATCCAACCAAAATACCTAAAGTTATAGCAATCCAAACTTAGGAAGGTAGTACTACACTTAGTGTTAAGTAGCATACAATAGAGTCACTAAACAACATGCTCTATCAATAAATCATGAATTGTTCTAGAATCTGAGTAATTTGTCACTTTAATGATATCTACTAAATTTTACCCCTACTATGAGGAATAATCCAAAAATAAAGAAAGATTTACTCTTCAATATGTACATATATCTAGGCATGTTAGATATAATAAGACGGTTCATAATAATGACTAGATATTAATAAGGGTTTGTGCTAACCAATCCAAGTGGTAAACCAAGTGACATCAAACTAGACATGATCATGCAACTTGAGAAATCCCATCCAAGGCTAGGTTAATTAACAATGGTAGTCAATATTGAAAACATGGTGAAACAAGCTTATGTAACCACAAAGGGATGCCTTAGAAAATGATTTTTAATAAATTAAATAACAAAAGTATTAAGGGAATAAGGAATTATTCCACAAAGAGAGAGAGGGAGGGAGGGAGGGATTTACGTGTACTTAAATGTTTAAATAATCATCGTGAGTCTTGACTAATGCCATCAATCATGTTTCAGGTTTTCTTCCCCCCTTTTTTTGCTTTTCATAAGGAACATAAAGATTAAAAACAAAGAAGCACAATGGACTACCTTTAAGCATCCCTACATATTTTACTTTACTTGGGCAAACATACCTTTCATTTCAAGCATATAGACCAAGAAGCCACTATTTATACTAGGCTATCATTTGCAATTTGAAAGTTGTCATCTTAGTAATTTTTGCCAATCACATTCTAAGTGTAAACCATTTAGACTATTAATTGATATCAATTATTTTTATATCCAATTCCATGGGTGGTGAGCCATGTTCATATCAAAATCCCACCATTTTACCTTAATCACTAAAGGAACATGTGGCCAAACCATATATACTACATTACAGCAAAGAGTTATACATTAGAGCAATCCAATAATTGCCATTATTCAAGCTATTATGTGAATACACTACAATTAGTATACACAACATGCTAGGCATATAAACATGTAGGTCCCAAACTTATTACCTTAGCATACTTGTTTTGCACTAAGGTTCATATCAAACAAGTTTAGAATATAGTCATGGTAGTTCTATGTTTCTTGGACTAAAATTTGACACCATCTAAATACCAAAGATCAATAGCCACATCAAACAATTTTAGAATATAGTCATGGCAGTTCTGTGTTTCTTGGACTAAAATTTGACACCACCTAAATACTAGAGATCAATAGCCACAAAAGTTCCTAAACGTAATCATAATGCAAAAAATAGTCCCAACTTATTAGGGATCTAAAATTACCTCTATAGTCATAGGACCAATTAAGGCTGCCATTTTATCTTTGTAGGTATCAATAATGCAATTGCCTTACGACACAAAAGACATGCGGATTCCACTTGTGCTAGTATTCAACTTTTAGTCAAAAGGTTTGCATATGATTGATTCATAACTTCTTGACTCTAGCCATTAGTTTTGGAAGCATTGGAAAAATAATATACATTGATCAGGCTCAATAAGCAAGAACTCATATCCATGCTTTGTTGATTGGAGTGCCTAGGACCATGCCACAGAATGTGGGTGGTCCCAAAGCCTCACTCCCTTGACAATGTCCCTATGCATGGGAATGTTCTATTCATAGTGAAAAGTCTACCATTTGTTGTGAATAAGTAACATCCAAATCTCATGACAAGGACAAAGACTTAGACATCTTGCAAGAGATGTCTAACCTCAAATGAGAGATAGTCAAGCTCCAAGAAACTTTGAAGAGGTCGACTAGAGCCAATGTTTAGTGTGTGTACTACAATAGTAAGTAACTAATTGCTGGTAAGTAGAATGCCTAGAATTTAGACCTAGGACATGTGCCAACTGTGGAAGGTATGGTCATGAGATCATCCACTACAAAATGCCTCAAAGGTTCCCTTATCAAGAGCCATACCAACAACAATGTTTAGTGAATTAATGATTTCTCTTTAGATGGGGAACTTCATTCGCTCTCCCACCTCCTAACGATCAAAGACCTGTTGCACTTAGGGCACAAATTAATCCAAGTATCATACCTAGACCCCCTACCGAAATGATAGCATTGGCCCAAAGTGATGCTCGTGTGCATTATATCAAGGAACTACTAGAGGAAGAGCCATATGTGAACCCTTATATCTCATACGATGTAGAGTAAAATCTATTTCTTATGCACTATAGACCAATTCCATTAATGACCTTGTGTATGAAAAGCGGACACAAATTAGGAGGAATGTAGTCACAGGAATTGGTGACTTGTTGGAATTGTGGCCATCCTCGACACATTTCTTGTCGATGTCCTAAACAGGAAGAAGCCAACAAAGACAAATCCGAGTTGAGATGCCTAGAGTGTGGGGTTACATATGTGTATGCACATTGTCCAAGGAGGAAACCATCATCTAGTAATGCAGGCATACCTTAAGTGCACCTAGGACTCTTTGGTGTTGAATCACTTGATGAGGAAGCCACACCCATTCCACTAAATGTGATGACTAGCCTAAGATTGGGTGTCAATACCTAGATCTAGTAATGTGGATGTTTCCTCTATTGGAAAGAAGAATAGAAACAAGAAGAAGAAGAAGCAGAGAGATGAACAATCAACCTGAAAAGTGATACTACCACTACAATGATGTTAGGGAGAAAAGCAATGGATGCCAAAACTTGAAACCTCAGCCCCAAAGACTAAGAAGAAGGGGAGTGCTAAGGTAGAAGAGTATTGTGACCCAAAGTGCCAATTGGAATCATAGAGAAAGTGAGAGGTTTTGTAGAGAAAGCCCAAGCACATATAGGAGAGCCAATAATAGACCGTGAGGACAAGGAAATATCCAGCATATAGCCTAGGGCAAGAACCTCACAACCAACTAGGTGAACCTATATTATCTCAATATTACTTGGAGATAGAAGCTCAACCACCAAGAAGGAACAAAGTCGATGAGATCAACATGGAACCACTAGCAGCCCTTATGTCCACTCAAGTGTCGTTACCCTTGGGACAACCAACAAGTTAAAACAAGGGCCTACGGAATACATTCAAGTCATGGGTTGAGGAACAAGGAAAATCAACATTAGCACGAGAGGGTGACAATGACACCCACATTCCAAGTGTGACACCTTGAGTAGTGCAAGGTTCATTACAGATTAATGCCTTCTAAGAAGAAATTGAGATGCATGCTCTCCTTCCAATTGTGGCATTAGGAGATGCAAATCAAAAAGGAATTGTGGATATAGGGGTAGGAGTGAGTGTCCTTAGCCACATAACGTTACAAAAATGGGGTAGTCCCCTTGTGGAAATAACTAGATTCAATGTGACACTAACGGCATGAAAGTTCATCCATTTGGAGTGCTGAAAGACTAGTCAATCAAGATAGCTAGAGACCATTTCTTGGTGAATTTCATTGCAATGAAGGGTGTGGACTGTGACATATTACTAGGAAGACCATGGATGAAAGGTGCTCAAGTGATAGAAGACTAGGGCAATAGGTTAATGTTCTTTAGGAATAGAATGGAAGTAGTCTGGACACCTCGAAGACCTCACCTATCAACATAGATGCCGTTTCTACCATGCTCAAGGGAGAATCACATAGCAAACCCAACTATGGCCCCTTTACCACATACATTCCCTATTCAAAGGATGAGCACAATTGGATGCATGTAGTGGCATCCATTGACTTGCCGTTGTTCAATGATGAGGATGATTACAAAAGGGTTGTTGAGAAAGCGAGCATGTTCAATGAAACTATGGAAGCATATATGCCTAAGGACAATGACCTACATGTAGTACCTCTTTGCATGATGGCAAGAAGCTCATGCAAAAAGACAATGCCTATGACAAACCATGCTCTAATGAGTAGATTAGAATTGCATAGGATCCTTGAATATTTGACTAAAAAACTAGTTGATGACCATGTAGCCAATTTGAAACCTCTTAGAGATCTCGTGGAGAACCCAAAATAGAAATGGACTAAAGTGCATGACCTAAATTTCTTGTACAATTGGGCTCTACTCAAGGACAACGAGGACCTAAAAGTTGATGAGCAAGTAGAGGACAAGCTCTTTAAATAAGAGAATTCTGATTACGAATATGTAGATTGCGACTTTGGGAGTGAAATGATTGATGAGGAAGGAGATACCATTGATTACAACATGGAGGGGAAGAAAATTTACTAGATTCTTATGGATTCTAAGCCCAGAGAGACTAATGTGTTCAAGATTAAAAAAGTAGTCATTAGAGTGGATTGTGATCGATCCTAGCTGGAACACTTGTAGGTAGTTGACTATAAATGAGCAGGATTGAGCTAGACTAAATCTACAACACTATATGTGTGGGAGCTTTCGCTCAACTGCCAAGACCCACCCACGGACCACTTATTGTTTCAAGCATTCCAAGCCGAGCTCTAATGGCTATCTCTCACCTAGCCGACGCGCCGTCGATCCTACGAGTGTAGTGAACTTACCTTGATGCCGAAATGAGTTGCCTCCTCTCTCGCACACGCCGGTAGCTCCATGATCTTAGATGCTAGCTCAAGCATCCTCAAGCCTCCTCTATGATCTTAGATGCTAGCTCCATCCACCATAGTCGTGCGCGCGAGAAAAGAGAAGAGAAGAAGAGAAGAGGAGATGGTGAAGAGCTTCATCCTCTTGATCCCTCACTCCCACACACTCACTCCCTCACACTCTCACACTCCCTCTCTCAAGAGCACACACAAGCAAGAAGAAGAGAAGAAGAGAAGAAAAGAAGAGAACTCTTGTTAGTCACACACCAAAGAATGAGCTCTCATTCACTTTTTGGATTTTATATACAAAACCCTAAATTCCCATGGACACCCATCCCTTTTTTTTTACATGAGCGGCCGTTGTGGCAAGGTCCTTTCTCTGTTTCCCTCTTCTAGCCTTATGCCTCTAGCCTACATCCGTCTAATATTTTATATTTGGCACAGGAGGGAGCTTGGCGCTCTTTTATAAGAGTTTTTAGAGCTTTTTGAGGCGCCTTTCATTTAAAATTGTATTTTTTGCCCTATCTTAGCTTTAGAGGCCGCCTACATGTCTTTGCTCTTTTTCCCTCTTTTATCCACTTTTTCCTTCCTTTTTCTGCCACCTTTCTCTACCATCTCGACTTGGAACCAAAATGTGGGAGCTTTCGCTCAACCGCCAAGACCCACGGACCGCTTATTGTTTCAAGCGTTCCAAACCGAGCTCTAATGGCTATCTCTCACCTAGCCGACGCGCCATCGATCCTACGAGTGTAGTAAGCTTACCTTGATGCCGAAATGATTTGCCTCCTCTCTTGCACACACCGATAGCTCCACGATCCTAGATGCTAGCTTAAGCATTATCAAGCCTCCTCCATCTTCAAGCTCCATCCACCATAGTTGCACGCACGAGAAAAGAGAAGAGAAGAGAAGAGAAGAGAAGAAGAGAAGAGGAGATGGTGAAGAGCTTCATCCTCTTGATCCCTCACTCCCACACACTCACTCCCTCACACTCTCGCACTTCCTCTCTCAAGAGCACACACAAGCAAGGAGAAGAGAAGAAGAGAAGAGAACTCTTGTTAGTCACACACCAAAGAATGAGCTCTCATTCACTTTTTGGATTTTATATACAAAACCCTAAATTCCCATGGACACCCATCCCTTTTTTTTACATGATCGGCCATTGTGGCAAGGTCATTTCTCTATTTCTCTCTTCTAGCCTTATGCCTCTAGCCTACATCCGTCTAATATTTTATATTTGGCACATGAGGAAGCCTGGCGCTCTTTTACAAGAGTTTTTAGAGCTTTTTGAGGTGCCTTTTGTTTAAAATTGTGATTTTTGCCCCAGCTTAGCTTTAGAGGCCGCCTGGATGTCTTTGCTATTTTTCCCTCTTTTATTCACTTTTTCCTTCCTTTTTCTGCCATCTCGACTTGGGTTAACATTACCCCCCTCCGAGACGGGTGCCAGTCCCATGGCGCTTTTAGCTGCTGTTGGGGAATGGTAGGCAATCGAAAAATTGTTTGGGTGAGGAAAGGGTTACATGTAGATGCAGGTGCTTGTGGAGGCTTGGTGATGATGTCCATCGGAGAGGCCAATTGGATGCCAAGTGGATGATGGAGGCCTCTGAAGTTGGTGGTTTGTCGCCTTTTGTAATGCCGAAAAGGAGAAGGTGCGGTGCACTACCTAAGGGGGGTGGCTACCTTATTGTGTGGTGCAGCGTGCTTGTGCTGGTGGAATGGGGAGGTGGATCTAACCATAGGAAAGCCTTGGTGGCATCCCACACTTGAGGACCCCATACGTGCAAAGGGAGGTGCAATGCAAGTAGCTTAGGGTGATAGGTCTAACCATAGGCAAATGTTACCTCCCTAGGTATGTCCTGCCCTTGATGGGCCCTAAGCGTGAAGTGGGGGAGAAAAAGGGCTAGGGGGTTAGGAGTGGACCCGGCCGACCGAAGCCATCGGGCACGCCTAACTTGAGGACCCCTAGGTGTAGTGAGTGTATTTTATGTGGTGCTAAGTGCTTCTTCAAGTGAGTTGTTTTTTCCATGTCCTTGAGTGATGTTCCTCTTGCTTTTCCTTTCATGCTACTCTTTTTCTTCTTTTGCTTCTTCTTCTTCTTACTTTAAAAAAAATAAAAATAAAAGTTATTACACTAGTAGGATGACAGCTAGTGCCTAATTCTCATCATCTGAATTAGATGGAGAAGAGGGTCGGATGGATTTGCTCAAAAATTGCCAGCTCTGCATGTAACCTTTAAGATTCATGCGAACGTGGAGTGAAGTGGTGGAGAGGAAGGATGATTACATCTGGTGAAGTGGCTGTTGTTCATGTCTTCCAGGAGAGCTAGGCAAAAAGAAGGGAGGAGGCTAGCGCTCATCATTAGGCGCACCATGGCATAGCTGTCGATGGCATTAGGATCAAAGAAGAGGGGAGACAGGCCACATTCTTGCGGAGTCGGGTCCTGCTTAAGTAATAATTTAAGAAGCCTAAGATAATTACATGTAGTTATGAAAGCTGGATCAGGGCAAGAGGAGAAGTCGGCGATGAAGTGAGTCATGGAGTCATCCAAGCTTTCCGAGTTGAAGATAAGGGCATGTTTAAATGAAACAACATTAGAGTTGTAGATAATAGGAAAATCATATCGCCCGTGGAGGGGGGTAGCAAAATCCACTCCTGCCCTACGAGGGTAGGCCATGAACATGGGGTTGTTTCTCTCATAGGGCAGGGTGTTGCAAAAAGCCATCCAGGAGAGCATGATGATGTCGCACACCCGCCTCCTCCATAGGGGCTGGCAATTATAACCTTGCACGGAATGCGACACTCTGAACACTTTATTTTGCCAGAACTCGACTTCTTCAGTTCCCCAAAGGGTGGGGGTTCTTCTCTCTTTCTTCCCATCACTTCTATCCTAGTTGGCTACCAATCCCAATCACCTCCTCCATCACCTTGAGTGGTAAGACCCTCCACAGGCTGTTGGGCATGAGGAAGCTGAAAGTGAATGGCTCTTTTTCTCTTTCTTGTTGCTCCCAAACTACCAAATCTGCGTGGAAGCCTGCGGGAATATCCTCAGGGCATGGTGGGAGGGGCGCGGATGGTTGCACGACTTGCTTGGCCATTAGCTGCTTTCTGGTTTCTTCTACTATTTTTTTCCTTCTTTCCCTGAGTGCGGCTTGTCTTTCCGCAGATGTGTCGACCAGTTGTTGCTCTTGGGAATGCGGCGAGGGGGGTTGTGAGATCACCTCTTCTCTAAACCTTCCCATATCAAATTGAAGTTCAGCTTCATCCCCTTGCCGGTCTCCTTGTTGTGTTCCCTCTTCAAACCCTATCGCATCAATTTCCTAGGGGGTTAGGCCGGCTAGTAATAGGTACTTTCGTTGATCATCAAGGCTCAACTTAACCTCCGCAGGTTGGGGTGGCATGTGCAGCCCTGCATGCAAAGCTCTGTATGCGATAATGAGTTTCTTCTTAACCACTGCCAATGACTCTCCTTTGTCAGGGCAGGTGGTGTCCATCAGTGTATCTAGGAAGGCCTTTTGCTGGGTATTAAAGGCTACATGGGCAGCTTCTGCTTTGCTCTCTGCAAGGATCTTCTCTTTCTCTACCAGAGCCAGGTGCCACACCAGTGTCTTCACCCTTCTTTCATTTTTCCCGGCCCATTCCTTGGCTCTCTTCTTCATCTCTTCCATGCTTTCACCCTACCTCTGCACCAGGGACACCAGTTTTTGCTCATGGTCCTTTAGCTCTTTGCTTATGGTTTCCTATTCTTTCTTTCCTTGGTCCAACTTGTCGGTCATAGTTTCGATCTCTTTCTGCTGCAGCTCTAATTCATGCTTTCTTTCCTCATCCCTGGTGGTAAACTCGGCCATAAGATTTTCAATCTGATCAATTTTTGCAGTCAACTCTTCAAGTTGCACGATCAAGAGCTTGTATTCTCTTTGCATCTTCACGAGTTCCTTTGTTTCATTCTCCAGTTGCTACCTCCAGCCCTCTTCCCTGTCATCCCTAGCCTTTAGCTCCTATTTGAGATCAGAGATCTCCCTTTGCTGCATGGCTATTGCTGGGGTCTTTTTGAGCTAAAATGCAGCCACCGACTCCTTTTCTGCCGCCCGCCAACTCAGCCACAGCTATCTTCCTCTCCTCCTTAGCCTTCTCCAATTATGAGAGCAGCTCAGCGACATACTCATCGTAATTAGCTGGTGGCGTCATTGTTGTGTGGATGGGAGTGATCGAGGCCTCCACTTTCTGGCACTTCGGATCTTGCCTTGACTCGGCATCTGTGACCGGCCTTTTCTGCCCTGTGGCTATGGTCTCGGTGCTCTTAGGATTGTTGCTTCGGTGGGAGGCACTAGCAGGGTCAAAATAGGGTGAATGGGAGCCTTGCCTTTGCCCTCAGTGACGACCGACGGTACAATTTCTAGCACCTGTGTGCTGGAATCCGGCCCCTTCTCTCTGGGCGGCTCATAGCCCCCAGGTCGTCTGCCCTGTTTTGTTGTTCGATTGACTAGCGTGTGGGTTCGGCCAAGTCTTCCTCCTCCTTCTGTCTTAGCTCCTCCTCTTCTTCAGTAGCTCTTCTCTCCCTTTCTTTTTCTATTTTCATAGACTCTTCTTCTAATCTATCTGCTTCCCGTTTTTTCTTCTTCTCCCTCTCTTCGGCCTCCTTGAGGGATTCCCTCTTTGCCCTCTCTAAATCCTCTTTCTCTTTTTCCCGGCCTTCATCTTGCTTCTTCTTTTGTGTCGTCCTTTTAACTCGTTTCTTTGCTGCCTTCTTGCTCCTCTGTTTCTTATGTTCTTCTCCTTCTTCTTCACTCTCGGTTCTGTCATTGGATAACTCTTTGTCCTGGTGAGGAGGCGATCTCTCGGGTGTTTCTCCTTCTCCTTCCTTTGCATCCTATGCCTGTTTTACCACCTTCTGAATGAGGGCAATCAAAATGCTTCTGTAGCCAATGACTGAGGCTTTGGATGAGGCCTTTTTTCTTTCTGTGATCTTGGACACTGGGGAATCCCCACCTGCTCGTTTACTGCCCAAAGCTAGCACTTTTGCCGCATGGTCAATGGTCTTACATACATAGCCATTCTAGTTGACTTCGTCCAAGGTGCGAGCTATCACATTCTCCAGCATAAGCACACTGATTCGATGCATCAAGGAGTTGTAGCGCTGGTTGGAGAAGAGCACGTGCACTAGTTTTGCTTGTAGACGGGCTTCCGCGTCAGGGATGTCCAGGATGTTGATGCCATCATTGGTCAGCACTTCTTCCTTCTTCATCTTAAGCATGGCATAAACATCTCTCTTGTGCTTTTTCTCTGCCTTTGACTCCAATCCCAACGCCTTCTCTACCAAGGCTTAGTTTAAGTGTACCTGCACCTGTTTGGCCTTGTCTCCCCTGCCCATCGTCATAGTGCCGCACTCCTGGTCTGGTTTGTACATCTTGAGGAACTCTACGCACTTCGTGTGGTCAGGCTCCTGTGCAAACTTCTCAAGGTACTTTGTGAGGTTGCACTGCTCAACAACTATCTTGGCTATTCCCTCCTGGGTCACCACACCCTCTATATTATGGATGGTTCAAAATTTGAGCTTATTGTAGGCGCGGTTTTCTAGGGTGATGCGATATCGCATCCTTTCCTCCTCCGTGAATGGGAGACAGTGGGCACGGTCTTGCTACGACATCTTTCGTTCCTGTCATGAACCCAAGTTTTCATTAGTGCTTTCAAAATAATAATTTGTTGGTAAGGAAAGACTCTGAGTGTTCATTGAAGGAAGGCATTAAAATCCAATATACTTATATATATATATATATATATATATATATATATATATATATATATATATATATATATAATTTAAGTTCTCGTGCTATTTTTTGTACCTCACACATCTTTTACATGTTTATACGTTTGCTTGATTTTCCTTGGTTTTGGTTTGATTCACCTTATCCCTCTTCCCTTCCAGCTTGAGAAGGATCCTTCCTAGGATTGACAGTTAGGAGGTCAAGGGCATCCTTCCTAGGATTTACCTGCGTAGGAGCCAAGTATAGAAATTGGGATTGTACTCTAACTACGCTTCACAGTCTAGAGGCTTTTGCAAATGTAAATTCAAACATTTCCCAAGAACAAGGCATGGTTCGAACTTCATTTGCAAAGGGTTCTTGCAGTAGGCCTAAATCCAAGCGATCATAGCTTAGAGATAACGACATGAAAGTGGCATTGAGTTGTCTAATGCAATCAACCACATCCTCCTTTGTGTCCTCAGCCAGATCGGCGGCCAGTGTTAAGAATGATTTCCGCTCATAAGGGGGTCGAAGGCCTGTGGGCGGTTGGGGTTTGATAGAACTCGAGACTTTGCCAACAAATAGTTGCGGTTGCGGGTGTTCTTGAGATGGCAGTTGGATCTCTTGAATTAGGGCTAGGGTAATAGTAGTGATGTCTAACAGACTGCTACCATCGGTATGAATCAGGGAGGTGTGAACGGCTCTCTCGGGTGTTGTCATGTGATAATGTTTGTCGTTTGGGCCGATAGGCTTATTCGACTTTCTTGGGTGTATGTGCGGATGAGCTTGATGGATATGGGTGTCTTGAAAGCACTGCAACTTGTGGCTTTGAGGTTTTATGAGGCTTGGAGTGATTAACCTTGAGGGCGGTGTGTGATTGGTGCCTTCGGTCGTGCGGGCCTTAGGGATCCATATCAAGGCATTGCCCTCATAGTAGCCTTGTGCATGCAAGAGGGCTTTAGGGACCCATCTTGGCTTGATCATGTGTCGATTTCTGTAACTGGGCCTTGGCCTCCTAGGTTCAGAGTTTCTAGTATTATGAGGATGTGAGTGTCGACTCCTAGGCAGCGGTTGCAGTTGTTTGGGCCTCCATTGAAGCCTAGGTTGTTAGACCTTAGCCGTTGCTGCTGTGAGTGGCGATTCTAGAGATTTGGTGGGTGGTGGCCGAGCACTATCCCCCTCCTTAGGCTTGGCTACTAACATCTCTACCTATGGTCTGGCAGACTCTGATAAGTTCACGCAGCCCTTGCTGAAGGCTGTAACAATGCGAACGTTGCTTATGGCAAGGTGGATACGCTGCGATTCATAATCGACATTGCAGTGAGTTTGCTTCTTGAAGGTTCGCCCTAGCAGCGATTCCGTGCCCGCGTCTTCAGTGTTCGGCAACATGTAGAAGATCATTGGTATAGTCTCAGACTCGATAGAAATGGTGGCCTTGCACTTGCCGAGAAGTGCATATGAGCGGCCCCCATATGGGCTTAATTTGGCATTGGTGGGCTGTAGTGGTGGTTCGCCCAGTTGGGTCCAATGATCGTTGGTTAAGATATTGAAGTCTGCTCCCTCATCGATCAAGGCATTGAAAGCGCATGTTTGCTTGGCAGTGACCATGATGTGTAGGTATGCAGGTTCTACGGCTTCCTCATCCTCATGATTCATCTCAGTGATCACGGGTACTCGTACTTTGACAGGGGGTTCTAACATTGGTGGCTCATGCGGAGGATGTATGGGAGGGTAGTACTTCTTGACACGACTACCATTGAAGAAGCCTATGCCCTCGCCGTCTAGAGTCTCAAGCTCAACATTGCCAGTTCGGCTGATTGCACGAACTCTGAAAGATCCAAGACCTCTAAACTTCATTTTCTGCTTATGCCCTTTAACTGAGTACAGGAGTACTAAGTCTCCTTGTTCAAAATCACGCTACTTGACATGCTTGTCAAACCAGCTCTTGCGTCGTGCCTTCTCGTATATGAGTGCGTGAGTGGCTAGGAGACGAGTTTGCGAGAGGCGTTCGAGCTCAACTAGGCATTGCGTCCATGCCTCCTTTCCTTCCCATCGTTCTTGGAGTTTGTTCTCAGGCTAGGAACGAAGAACTCTACAGGGAGAATTGCTTCAGTGCCATAGGTCAACCTAAAGGGAGTGTGGCCAACAACCGTTTTATAAGTTGTACGGTAAGCCCACAAGGCTGCCATCAGCTTGTTGTCCCAGTCGCTACGCGAAGCAGAGACTACTTTGGTCAGGATGTTTACAAGAATCTTATTCGTGGATTCTGCCTGGCATTTGCTTGAGGGTAGTACGGAGAGGATTTTTGATGGATAATTAGAAAGGTGGATAGAAGATGCGCTATCACTTCATTGATGAAGTGTGTACCCTGGTCACTGACTAGTTCGATGGGGCAGCCGAATCGTGAAATCACCTGCTTCCACAAGAACTTGGCAGTCGTTCTAGCATCGTTCTTTTGTGTCGCTCTTGCTTCTGCCCATTTCGTTATGTAGTCTATGGCTACAATGATGTATTTGGCTTGTGAATACTGTGCAGCTGGGCTAATGGGTTCTATGAAGTCAATTCCCTGTTTTTCAAAGGGTTGTCGTGCAATGATTGGGGTCAATTCCATTTGATCCTTGCGAATCGGGACCTTCGTCCATTGACACTCATCACAATGCTTAACAAATCGTTCTACATCATGAAATAGCATTGGCCACCATAGTTGAGACTGCAGCACCTTGCAGGCTGTTGTGTCTCCATGAAAGTGCCCAGAACGATTCCACTGTGCACTTTTGAAAGCACATCGTGCATCTCATGCTCACACACACATCTACGTAGTAGTCCATCTTGCCCTAGTTGATATAGTTGGCCTGCTATCAACTAGTAGGGTTGGATCTTGAGGATGAGTCGCCTAAGTCTTGCCTTGTCTATCAGTCGCTCAGGCAGTCCGTGCTCAAGCACTTGGACTATGTCATCTGCCCAATATGGCATTAGATCTGCCTTAAACAAATCTCTCTCCCTGGAAAGGTCAAAGAGATGGGTGTCAGGCAATTCATTGGCAATGCCTTCTCCAGCGGCCTCTCCCGCGGGGATGCGTGACATATGGTCAGCCATGTAGTGCTGTTTTCATTTCTATACAACCATGGAGAAGTCGAACTCCAAAAGCAAAAGGAGCCACCAAGCTATGCGTCATGTAGTGCAAGGTTTATTCACTAGATATAGCAAGGCTTGATGGTCCACAAAGAAGGTAAAGGGTGTAGCCAAAAGAAGTGCCGAAATTTCTTCACAACAAACACCATGGCCAAACCCTCTCTCTCTGTTGTCGAGTAATTCATTTCCGTTTCAGTGAGTTGTCTACTAGCAAAGCTCACTGGGTAGTCCAGGTTGTGTTCGCCAGGTTGGCACAACACTGCCCCCATAGCAATTTTCGAGGCATCAATGTGCACGTGGAAGGGAATGGTCCAATATGGGGCTCATAGAATCGATGATGTGGTTAGAGCCTTCTTCAACTCTTCATATGCTCATTGGCATGCTTCAGTCCATTCAAAGACAATTAGCAGCTTGTATAAAGGTCTGGCAATCAACGCATAACTCAACACAAACCACCGATAGTATCCCATGTGGCCTAAGAAGCATTGAACTCCCTTATAGTTGATTGGGGGTGGAAGATCAACAATAACCCGGACCTTCGAGAAGTTAGTGGCAATGCCATTCTTTGACACCACGTGCCCTAGGATGCATCCATGCTTCACCCAAAACACTGGCACTTTAAGGGATTCAGGGAGAGACTAGGCCTCTGCCTCGTCCTCTTCCTAATGCCATCATCGGTACTAGTCGATAGTCCATAAGGACTGCGTTGCCTTCGTCGTCGTGCGCGATGTAAGGGTATACATAAGTCTCTTCCTCAGTCGGCTCTTCCACGTAGTGGATTGGAGCGTCACTTGGTGGATGGGTTACGTAGGGGCCAGGCGGTCTAGGTATGCCTGTAGGGTTTATGTCCACCCTAGGAACAGCCGGCTTAATGTCGTTAGGCGCAGGAAGGGCCAACGGGGCTCCCCTTCCGAAGAATGGTTGTGGCCTATTTGCTAGGTAGGTTGGTCGTATGGTTGCGAGTATGGAAGTCTTCTTGGTAATCTACAATGCACGACTTCCGCCACAGTACACGCATTGGACATGGGAGTGTTGGTTGTCTCAACATGTCTTGCAGTTTGGCTATCTCCATCTTTACATCAACCAAGTCCTGTTTTGTCTCGGTGGCTTTCCCCTTATCTTGGGTGGTTGGGCCTGATCGTTCGCTAGAGGTTGAAGCTCTCTCTAAGCTCCGTGAGTTGGTTTCCTTTGAGTTTAAGCTCTTGGAGCTTCTCTCTTTCAGCTGGTTGTCAACTCTGATGGCTTCCTCAAAAACCCTAGCTAGTGCATCTCGCTGCAAGCTTGAGTTGCCTACCAAAGCCTTATACAGTTCCTCATTTTGAATTTCACTGATGAACACAGTTGACACTGCTCTTTTGGTTGGTCATTCGCCTGTAGGGATTCTCTTGAAGAGACTCCTCACGTGGGTCACATAATCGCGAGTGTCCTCCTCCTTCTTCTACTTGACATTCATCAGTCGCACTAGCAGATTTTCAAAGTATCCAGACTTGGAAAATCTCTTGATGAAGAGATTCTTGAGGCCGTTGAAGTTGGCTCGCTCTGCGGCATCTAAACTCGTATACCAAGTCCTACCCTTGTCACCTAAGCAAAGCCTGAATGCTTGGGAGTGCTGAGTGAGGTCGGTGAGGTCGTTGGCTTCGCAAACTTGTTCGAATTGCTCCACGAAATTGTATGGATCGTCATGGGGCTGGTACTTGTCGAGCTGCTTAGCAATGATTGGGATTTTGGACTGGCTCTTGGAGCCTTGGTTTGCTCCTAGTGATGTTGCTAGTGCTGTGGCACCTTGCTTTGCTGCTGTGTTGTCTAGCAGTCGCTTCATAAGAAGCTCGCTCAACATGGTCTGCTTCTAGGGCTCTTTCATGATCAGTTCGATTTCTACCAGCTAGGTTCAGCACCTGCTGTATCTCACACAATTCTGTGCTTTGGCTTTGGCTCCTAGCCTGCTCGTCTTTGTTGTACTCTACTATGCTTTGCAATGCCTTGTGGGCTAGCTTCCTCTCCTCTTCTAAGTCTGCAATGATGGCATCTGCTCTCCTACCGCGGTGCTTTTACCGGGCGTGCGCATCGTAGCTACTCACCAGTTGTTTGCTGAATCGCCTCTGGAAAGACTTCTAAGTCGAGTTCCTCGTTCGGCCTGCGGTCTGGGTTTTCTTCTGCCATCGTCGTATTCTTGTGCTCCACCAAGCTATCGATCAAGTTGAGTAAGTTTGTCAAATCCACCTCCTTGGCACCGCTTGCTTGGTCCTACTCCGTATGTTGATAGTTTGTCTATGTCCTTGGGGCCTTCTCCTATTGGTGGATTCCTTGAGTTGTTTATCTGAGTGAGTTCCTTGACTTATTAAATACAATCCTCAATTTATCTCCTCTCAGTGTGTGTGTTCCTTCCCGTGCACTTGTGCTTAATCAGGCTTTCAGTTTTCCTTAAGTGTACTTCAAGTGTGGAAATTCAAGGTGAGTGCGACGAACAATATCTAAGCGTCTCACACACTCTCGCTTCGTTTTGGGCCCGATTGGGTTGTCGATCAATTCTCTAGCCGTCTTGATAGGGTTTCGGGTTTTTCTGCCAGGTTGCCTCACTCATTCTTGGTCTGGTCAGGTTTTATGGCTTAGAAGGTGGTCTCTAGGACTTTAGGTCTCACGACACCCTATGCAAGCTGCTAAGCAGCTGCGCCTTACGATTTTTCCTATTCCTTGTGCTAGAATTGAGTTTTGAGCATCAGGAGGACTCGTGACAAGAGGTGTGATTGAGCTCCAGCTAGGTTTGGTCAAATTTTTGGAAAATTTGGCAAGGTCCATATTCGGCCTGACTTGTCCGAATTTCAAGGGCCGAATGCCCAATTCGGCCCATCCGAGGGCCGAATAGAAAGGGCCGAATGTAACTTGTCCGAATGTCAAATTTGGCCATTCCGAGTGTGGTTGTCTGAGGGTCGAGTGGCCGAGGCCCGAGTCAGGTGGGCCAAGAGTCGAGTGGTGAGTTCGCGCAGGTTGAATGTCAACTTGTCCAAGCGGGGTCAGGCTGAGTTGACAGGGCCGAGGGCCGAATTTCAAAGTTGGTCCGAATGGTTGATTCAGACGGCTGAGCGGTGGGTGTCCGGGTTGAGTGGGCCGAGTCAGGTGGTCTGAGCGGTAGTGGACCGAGGGCCGATTCAGGTGGGCTGAGTAGGGTTTTGGGGTCGGGTCGACTGAAAGACAAAAGGCCAAGGGCCGATTCTGGGACTCGGCCCAGAAACCACCAACCGCTCGGATGGGCCGAGTTGCGCACGTTGCGACAGTGCCAAGGCGATTTTAATCAACACTGATGATTCAGCTAATCATTTCGTGCACAACCTTCCAGATCACAACTAGGGTGCAAGGGGAAGTGATTGATATACTTGAAGCGATCGGTAGGCTCTCCAGCGATAAGATTGAATCAATTCTCCGTGGGCTCTCTCTCTCTTTCCCTCTCACTTACTCACTGCAAGGGTTGCAAATGAGCTCTCCCTTGGCCTCTTGGCTCTTAAACCCCTTTCTGGGTAAGGTTTGGACGCTCTCAATCACTCATTTGCCGACATTATGCATCCCAAGCAATCTTTTTGCCATTTTTTGCATGACTTGCGCCCTGTTTTGCCCTATTTTGCAATGGTAAACCCTACCCTTTTCTGATTCGATTTCCTAGTCCTAATCTATGCTAAATGCAACAAGAATCCAAAGCAAGAAACTGAATTGATTTCTCCATGTTTTCCAATCATCAAACAAACAAAATAACTCAAAATACTTACTTGCTTCGAAGATCAAAAAACCCAACTTCCTACCTATCTCAAGCTCCGATTCGGGGATGAATCCCTTACTTTGATGCTCGATATGAGGCTCGCAAGTGCTCAAGCTTGAATCCGTGGTCCCGGCAATGGAACCAAAACGTGGGAGCTTTCGCTCAACCGCCAAGACCCATGGACTGCTTATTGTTTCAAGCGTTCCAAGCCGAGCTCTAATGGCTATCTCTCACCTAGCCGATGCGTCGTCGATCCTACGAGTGTAGCTTACCTTGATGCCAAAATGAGTTCCTCCTCTCTCGCACATGCCGGTAGCTCCACGATCCTAGATGCTAGCTCAAGCATTCTCAAGCCTCCTCCATCTCCAAGCTCCATCCACCATAGCCGCGCGCACGAGAAAAGAGAAGAGAAGAGAAGAGAAGAAGAGAAGAGGAGATGGTGAAGAGCTTCACCCTCTTGATCCCTCACTCCACACACTCACTCCCTCACACTCTCACACTCCCTCTCTCAAGAGCACACACAAGCAAGGAGAAGAGAAGAAGAGAAGAAAAGAAGAAAAGAAGAGAACTCTTGTTAGTCACACACCAAAGAATGAGCTCTCATTCACTTTTTGGATTTTATATACAAAACCCTAAATTCCCATCGGCACCCATCCCTTTTTTTTACATGACCGGCCATTGTGGCAAGGTCCTTTCTCTATTTCCCTCTTCTAGCATTATGCCTCTAATATTTTATATTTGGCACAAGAGGGAGCCTAGCACTCTTTTACAAGAGTTTTTAGAGCTTTTTGAGGCACCTTTCGTTTAAAATTGCGCTTTTTGCCCCAGCTTAGCTTTAGAGGCTACCTGGATGTCTTTGCTCTTTTTCCCTCTTTTATCCACTTTTTCCTTCCTTTTCTCGCTATCTTTCTCTGCCATCTCGACTTGGGTTAACAATATGAAATAGGATCTTCATTAGAGCTTCGATCACTTGGTGAAACTTTCTCACCCAACAAAGGATGTGAGTTTAACTCTAAATCTGAGTTTAGCTCTGATAATGATCCTTTGTTACCACAATTCTCTAAGAAATTGATGCACTAAAAGAGATCTTCCAATCCACTTCAGTGTAGAAGCATAAAGGAGGAGAAAAAGAAATATCCCAAGGAGTCAAAAGTAGAACCCATTCTCCTTGAACCAAGTGCGGCATGGGTCTGCTTCAGATTGGGTATCTCTATCTCTACGTAAAGTAGAAAGTCCAGAATCTGACGCTAGAATACTACCAGGAGACCTTGATCCCTAGGAGCCCAGATTTCAAATGATCCTAGTGGGTTCGGATGCGGACATTCTATTGAGGTGGCAGACTCGGGAAACCCTAGGTGACACACCCCGAAACATTTCATGGGAGTGTCAGGTTGGTGACACTTAGATTTGTTTCTCGATAGACCACTGAAACGTGCTTGGATAGCCGATATGTGGGTGCATTATAGTTGGTATTAGAGCGAAACTGTGTGATGATACATGATTGATTAATGTATGATTTGTAGGCATATCCTAAACAAAAAAGCCTAAGTGGTATGGCTTGATTTCGAGGCACCTTTTACACCCAAGAATGTTGACATACAAGAGAAGAGATTCCTTCTCAAGCAGATTAAGCCATTCGAGCTTGATGGAGAAGGGATAGACATCATAGTAGAAGGAGAGATATGGATTGAGTCGATGGATGATTATTTCTCTACCTCAGGAACCGCTTTCTCCAATCAAGCAATGATAGGCAAACTCAAGTTAGTTGGCTAGGCTCGATTATGGTGGAAGCAATGGTGCAAAGATCAAGGTATTTCTGAAGCCGCTGTCATATGGGCTCAGCTGAAAGATGCTGTTCGCGGATGATACCTTCCGCCAACCTACCGAACTTTGAAGATGAATGAATTCTTCAAGCTCAAGCAGTTGGAATTAACCTTGAAAGCTCACTACTCAATGTTTGTAACCCTACTAAAATATTCATTGCTTATGGATATTGTGTAGCAATTATTCAAGTTTTGCCATGGCCTGCACACTCCTCTAAAGCATCGTCTTGAAGTAATGTGTCCAACAGACTTGCAAGATGCATTACTTCGAGCAAGCCCAATCGTCTAAGAACTTAATTCGAGCAATTGTGACAAAGATGATCCCCGAGCGTAGGGCAAGAGATGCCACATTTGCAGAGAAATAGGGCATGTGTGTAGGAGATATCCCTACTATCAATGCTTCCATTGCAATGAGCTAGGACACATCCAAGTTGATTTTCCTGACTTGACTTCGCTGACTTAAGTTCGAAAAAAATTGAGCCTCTAAGGAAACGAAGCTACACGAGTGCAATCTTCGGATATATAGAGGAATCAGATGAAGACAAATACTTAGAACCAACTACACCTCTTCAAGATGATTAAAAATCCTAGAAATTTTATCAACATGTAATACAACTTGTATTGGAATAAAATTTACTCTTGTGACTACAGTTAACCTACGTAATATGAGTTGCATTACTTAAGTCATTAAGAGTCACACAACGGATGCATGATGGGTCCTAACCCACAGGCCTTAAGCCCCATTAATACTTGTCTTCCTCCCCAGTTCTTTCGAGATGAGGACATCTCGAGTTCTCTAAGGGGGAGAGGATGTAATGTCATGCCTGCATAAGAATGACCTTCCCCTCCCCCCCTTAGTAACTAACCTTAGTTCAAAATTTTTTTCTTCCCCCTTTCGTTGGATGACAGGTGGCGAGGGGGGAAAGAAAGTTAAAGGAACAAATGTGAAGGGGGAAGAAAGTCATCAACGCGGAGCAGGCGACGCTGACAGAAAAGATGAGGAAGAAGGTGAAGTCAAAGTCAATTAGTATTTTTCATGACAAAAAATGAAATTTTAATGAATTAAGTAGGAGTTAAAAAAACTTTGTTTTGACGTGATAGGATTGTTGCGCACGTGCTTCTGCACATTTTTACTTCTTCTTGCACTTCGTTCTGATGCACGGATCTTCCGATATTAATTTTCGTTTGTATTTTCGGGGCCGTTTTTTGCATTTTTTGCATGTGAATGCCCTGTCTTTCCCCCGGAACCCCCGTTACACATTTCCTTTGTCTTCCCCCTGCCGTCCTGCACAATTTTTATTTTTACGACATTTCTTTTCGATGCCCGGATTGTGAGATATTAATTTTTCCTTGTTTGTACATGTTTCGCGCGACTCGTTCCGCGCGTGAACGTGCCTGTTTTCGATTTTACGCGTCTCAACACGCCACAGTCGCATCCGCGTGCCCCGTACTGACATCCCGGTGCCATTCCGATCTCATCACGGCAAATTTTCTTACCCCGTCCCGCGCACGCCTTTCTTTTATTTAATCTATTTCTTATTTTACCAAACAACACAATTTTTATTTCTTATTTAAAAAAAAACTATTTCTTATCTCCCTCCCCCCACGGGCACCCTCCCCTATCCCCCCCACCCCCCTTTTCTCTCTCCCCGACACCCTCCCCCCCAACCACCTTCCCCCCCCATCCCCACTTGCGTCTCCCCTCCATTCCCCCTCCTCCTCCTCATCTCCTCCCTCCTCCTCCTCTTCCCCTCCCTCCCCTCAGCGGCCCTCATCTTCACGTCGCCCCTCTCCCCGCTCGGCCTCTCCGTTTGCTCCCGCGCCTTCGCCCTGCACGCCGCCAGTGCTCCTGTGGTGCCGCCCCGCCCCGCCTGGCGTCGCCTGGACCCCGCCACCTTGCTACGCCGCTGCGCCTGGCGCTCCTGTGCCGCCACCTTGCCACACTGCCCGCGCTCCTGGGCCCCTGCCTGGCGCTCCTGGGCCGCCCCCATTCTACACCACCTACCCCACCCTTCACCCCCCTCCAAGCCCCCAATCCCACCCACCCCACACCCCCCCATAAGCCCCCCTTCACACCCCAATACCCACCCACCCCACACCCCCCCATAAGCCCCCCTTCACACCCCAATACCCACCCACCCCACACCCCCCCATAAGCCCCCCTTCACACCCTCTTTTCCCTACCCCCCACAGAAGACCTCCAAACCACACAAAGACGACACCCGCAGAAACCCTTCTCAGTCCCCTATCACACACACAGTGTGTGCATCCGCGGAGTTGCATGCGCGGAGTCGTATGTGCGGGTTCGTGCGTGCTTAGCGGCCATTTACGCATGAGGACGCGCGTTCGCTTGTCCGTGCGGCGGTGTGCACCAGCCAGCTGTTCACACGCAGCTGACACGCAGTCCATTCCCGGGTATATATTCTCGAATTTTTAATTTCCAAACCCGAAAAACCTTAAAAATACATTTAAAAATTCAAAACTTCATTAAAAAACAATTAAAATTCAAAAAAATACAGAAAATTCCTTTAAAAATTCCCAATATTTCTGCAGTCAATTGAAATATTTTTCCAAACTGAAAATCTCAGAAAAAAATTTCAGAAAATTTTAAAAGTAAAAATTCTTTTAAAAATACATACAAAATGAGCAAAAATTCATTAAAATTGGTAAAAATACCAATTTAATTGCAAAAAAATTCCTAAAAATTCCATCAACTTATTTGCTTATTTTTGGAATATTTCCTAAGTTGAAAATGATGTGCCAATTTATTCCATTATTATTTTATGGCAAAAATGCTTCATTAAATGCCTAAATTCATGAAAAATCCTCTTTAATTCCAAACACAAGCTGAAAATTTTGGAAAAATCCAGATATCTTGGTCACACGTGGTGGATTGATGCTGAAAATCTTCAACATTTTTATATGTGTTTCATTGTCAAAATTTTGCCACAAAGATCAACAAAAACACGAAAAAAAAACAGTACAACAAACAAAAACACATAAAAACCAAAATACACAATCAACACTACACAACATTTAAAAAAAAACAACAATAACATATATGCCATCAGTCATCCAAACAAATTCATATACACTAATCTTGCTATATCGTGTGTCCAATTATTTTCAGTTCGTAGTTTTTCTTTTTAGATTGCTGACCTACATTTTGGGGATTGAGACGTGCGCATTCATTGCATACACATACACCCACTTCCAGGTATTTTTTCTTTTATATTTTTAATTTTTTTCGCTACCCCAAAATTCACGCTTAATTTTTAACATGAATCCTAAACACCACCATGGCACGCGCACTCGCGCCAAACACACCTTTTTCTAATTAAAATCAACCCGCCGTTCACTTAGCACGCGCTATGTGCGCTTCAGAGGCACCTTAATATTTTTAATAACAATGAACCAGCCGTCACAAAAGCATGCGCTGGCAAAAAAGCGCTCCACATCACCTTATTTTTTAATAAATGAATTTGCATTTAGAGACCTCAGTCTGGCATCGAAGTCCGGGTTGCGTTAATGCACCGCTCCAATCTAATAATTTGTAATTAAAATTTTAAGAAGGAACCGTCGTTTTCTTGTTAAGGTTTACCACTTAATTAAAAATTCATCCACTTCTTAATAATTCATAAAATGAACCTTTCATTAAATTAATTCCCCCTCACTGCACTTATTTCCCCTTTTTAATGAACTCGCTTCGTGGGATGGGCGCATCCAAATCTATTAGTTGACACTGATGGTCAAGTTATGGTTCAGTCTTGATGTCCGTTTTTTTTTGTAGTCTGATTTGTCCATGTGATACGGTTAAGGGAACGGTGTGTAGTTTTTTTTCTCTTTATTGCCTGATACGGGGATTTGGGTGTTTGTATGTTGCATAGCATGAAGCTTTCGGTCGCATATGTGTAGAGGTCATGTCGAATTTTTTCTAGGCTGTGGTTTGCTTGGGGATAGTTGGTCGAGTCACGTTTTAACACCTTGGTTGATATCTTATCCTTGGTTTTCGTCTGTTGCTTTGCATGCATTCTCTTTGTTTGTCTGTGTTTGTGGTGTGTGTGTAACCATCTGAATGGCGCCCTCTCGTACTCCTCCCCCGATCCAGTATGTTCCTTTGGCTTTACAAGATTATTCTTTGTTACTGGATTCGGACGTTGTCGCTAAAGCGGGCTTGTCCAAGTTCGTGAGCCTTTCTTTCCCACTGGTTCCAGATGATCCTACCATTTGTGATGAGTTTTTAACCTCTTACAGTAAGAGGTCTGGTCCAGTCCGTGGCACTACTGTTCTTCTGACACCGAAGAGTCTAGGCAAGGCTGTTGGTCTGCCATATCGTGGGGAGTCTGTCCCTGCTGCCAGATAGTTGTTCGCCAATGACGATATTTTGAAGCTGTTGCAGAAGCAGACTCAAGATGTTCTTGATCCGAAGAAGGTCATTACCACGTCAGGAGTCGGTGTCTCCATGATTTCCAATCCCTATGGAAATAGCTATGCCAATTCCTTCAGGACAGGTTCATGCCTGCAAAATCTCCATCTCATTATCTTTCCAAGGAGTTGTTTATAGCTTCACGAATGATTTTGAAAGGCATAACTATTGATTGGAGTACCTACCTCCTCTCCAAGATGGATTACCACTTTATCCGAGCTACTCGAGGAAATGTGACTAATGTTACATTTGGGTCCTTCCTCTATGTCTTCTTGCTACATGCTGCCCTTGCAAAGAAAGTTCCTTTACCTCCAATTGATCCTCCAGAAGTTCCTCCTCCGCCTCATAATGAAGATGATGATGTGATAATTAAGGATGATGATTCTCCTCCTCCCCTTATCATTCAGAGAAAACGCCTCAAGAGGGTGGCTGAGTCAGTGCCTATTCCTCCTCCTCCAGTTCCAGTGACAGTTCCTGCCCAGTCTTGCAGCACCTTGCCTGCATTCCTTCAGACGCCAAATCTTTTCAGAGCCCATAGAGACGGGATGCTAGAACTTACTATTCCTTCTGTTCACCGCCTGGTAACAGGAGATGCTATTCCGTTCATGTGCAAGGATATCCAGAGTTCTATTGAACTTTCGATGACTGCCTGTATCCAGCAATTATATTCTTCATTTTATGATGAAGTTCATCAGTCTAAGGAGGAACTGAATAAGACCAATACTGAGTTAACCTCTGCTCAGAGAAATTCTCTGACCTTTGTACGCAAATGGAGCAGCAGAGTAAGCTCATGGATACTCAGAAAGCTAAAATCTCTAAGTTGAAAGCTGAGTTGGCAGAAGCTAGGTCTCAAGTGGTTGCTGTAACAGAGGAGAGGGATAAGTTACAGAAGGAGAGTCAAGAGATGAAGGAGGTGATAGCTGCCCAAGCAGAGAAGTTTAAATCCACCACAGCTATCTTAGACCAGAGCAATGCTCAAATTCAGCAACTCAAAGATCAGTTGGCTCAGTCTCGGTCTAATACACAGAGTCCTGTGCAACCAGTTTCTCTTTTATCCCCTGCAGACTTGGCAGCTCTTCAGAGATAGGTTACATTATGTCCCTTATTTCAAGCCAAGGTGGAAAGATTGCAATCTCGCATGGATTTATTATGGTCTTCTTTTGAGCAGTATCAAGAATATGTTCCACCAGATCATTCCTTTTTTGTCCATTATCAACAATAGAAGTTGGCCTTCTATATAAAACTTTTCACGATGGATTTACCTATTCCAAAGGATGGATGGAGTGGGGCCTGGTCATCAGATTTGCTAATAGAAGTAGTGAGGATGGTTTTTGAAGACTTTGTCACTCCAGATACGATGCTTCTGTCCTATATGTATTTGAGGGGTGATTTACTGATTCCAGATGATGAAGATCTGGCTTGGTATGTCGGAGATGTGGTATTGCAAGCTTCTTTGTATGTCGGACAATTGGAGTTGAGGATTGATGAGATCTTCCAGGGATATTCTTCAAAGGTGGCTGAGTGTCCTGAGTTTTCATGGCACACTATGGTTGATGCTGTCATTTTTAATCACCGTCAGGTCAAAGCTTCAGCTCATGCCCAGAACATTAACCAACTGAGGGTGGATCTTTTAGCCTATCTCTCCAACCAACCCCCATTTGATACTTCTTTCTTTGAAGCCTATCATCGTAGATCAGCTTTAGGTCCGTCCTTACCATGCCTAACTCATTATCAACAAATGGCTCATAGGTATGATGCTTATATTTCCCTTTTTCAATCTAACCCAAAGGTCATTTTACCCCTTCTTTTCCAACCTCAAGTATCTCCTCAAATTCCTATATTTACCCATTGTTCTTTTATTGAAGAACGAGTTTTTCTACCTCCTGATCCTTGTCCTTCCCCATCCCCTGACATTCTATCAACTTTTCCTTCTTTTCTTTTAACGCCTTTCTTAACCGAATCTCCTCAATTTTCAGCAAATCCATCTTTAATCCATTCTTCATTTTATGATTTTGCCTATCCATCGGTTCATCCTCTTTCATTAGTCCCTCTTCCGTCTCCTAACACTTCTATTTCTAATCCTCCTCAGTTGGTTAGTGGGTATCAAGGTTTTGATCAGAAGATTCTTCGAAGAAGAGGCTGGAGTTCAAATGATTCCCTTACCGGACCTCAAATCAATTGGCCATTGATCCCAGGAGAATGGATAAGTGCTAGAGTCATGCTTATCAGAATTATCTACATTTTGCTCAGCAATATTCTCAATCTGCAGATCCTTCTGTGCGCTTAACTGCTCATTTTACTTGGTACCTGGCGTATATGCATATGCATTCTCATAATGATTCAAAACCTATTCCCAAGTTGTGCATGAATGTCAACGTGAGCATTGATTCCCAGCAACTGGATATCTTGTACTTTCATGCCCTCTGTTTGCCTAGCAGATACCTTGTCTTATTGGAAAGGATGTGCTGCCTTCAGTTTTTTCAGAATCCTCCCAAGACATTTGTAGATGAATCCTTGTCCATGGATCGTTTTCAAAATCACCAAGCTTTCAAAAGGGATCATCTCCATTCATACCTTTGCAATGTATTGTGGATGATTTTTAATGATAAATCTCTCTTTTTGGAGGGGTCATTCAGATGGTTGTGTTGTGTGTAGTGTTTGTGTTGTGGGTTAATTTATGTAATAAGATCGTAGTGGTTGCCTATTCGATTTGCTTTCGTGCGAGCTACATTTTTGGAGAATTGCGGTGATGGTGTTGTTGGTTGGATAGTTGAAGATGCTGATGATGAAGAAAAAGAAACCTCTTATATCCTTTACAAGTTTGTTGTGATTTCCAGTTTGATAAGAAGTGTTAATGTATAAAGGGTTTTCCTTTCGTTGTATTCTTTATATCAGATACAGGTTATAAGTTAGGGTCGTGGTTGGATGGACTGTTTTTGAAGATTTATTGAAGATCAAAGTTGAGCTCTTGAATGAACTTGTATTCCCTTTTTCCTGGGTCGCGAGGACGCTTCCTTATTAAGTGTGGGGATATGTTGAGTGTTGAAATGACCTATTTTTTGGCTGATTTTTGTTGTTTTTGAGAGCTGAATGGTTAATTTTATGAGATGATTGATTGGTTTGGAAGTGGTTTGAGAGTGTTTTGGATAGGTTGGAATGGTTTTATTAAGCTCATGATGTTTATTAGTAGAGATGTGAAGTTCTGTTGTTTGATGTTCTGATATGTTCTGTTTGGTCCTAATAGCTTCTGTTTTGTTCTGTTTTCTCTGTGTATGGAAGGATGGAGTATTGATTGATAGGGTTTGAGATTGTTTGAAAGCTTATTGAGTTATTTTTGATGGTTTGGAATGGTTTTGGTATGAGTTATGTGGTTCTGATGCTTTCTGTTGACCTTTTGTAACTCTCTGTTGAGCTTCTGTGGGCCTCTGTGGACCTTCTGTATGCCTCTGTATGTGTTCTGTTGGATGAGAGTGTAGCTTGGGAAAGTTTTCTAGCCTTGGAAAGAGGTGAATACAAGTGCAAAAGAGCTAAAAGAAGTCAAAGAAGTAGCTGCTGAAGACTGAAGAGAAGACTGGAGTGAAGTGACAGTGGTGAGCTATGAAAAGACACTGTAGTGGCTCTGGTGCCTCTTCATATCAGACATACCTCTTGAGAGGTGCATCCACAACCTAAGAAGGATTATTGAGGGTTATTATTGAGTGATTGTAGTGAGGATATGATGAACTATTGATGAGAGAGAGAGAGAGAGTCAGAGATAGTCAAATCTATCAAAACAGTGTGATTGTACATGAGAGATTGAGAGAGAGAACTATGAAGATATTGAAGATGAATACTATGTGATTGATTTCCATTCAAAGATGGTGTATTCCTTGGTGTTCTTTGTTCCATTGATGGATTTTGTAAAGATGTTGGAGAATATGGTTGATTCTATCAAATCCGTGGGAGATATCTACTATGATGCTGCGTGAAGATTTGTTGTTTTCTTTGTTTTGATGATCAAAAGAGTGAAATAAAGCCTTGTTGATGTTACAAGATAGATTTTCTTGCAAGAGAATTCCCTTTTCCTTGGTGTTCCTCTTGGGGCTCCAGTTTTTGGTCTACAAGGGAGCTCCAAAAGATCTAATCCTTGGAGATTGCTTTTAAGTAGTGCTTGACAAGGAATTTCAAGTTCTATCAATGCATAGTGCTTTGATTCATTGTGCTTTGTCTTTATCTTGTGTACCTCTAGTCTATTCTTTTTCTTCTCTTCTACCTCATATTCTCTACTTCCTTCTATCTCTGATCCTTGGTGGATACAACCTTTTGACTAAAACCCCTTTGATATTGGTGAACCTGACGTGAAAGATCATTAGAAGGAAAGACAAGATGGGAGAACCTTCAAGAGAAATTTCTAGTGATATTTTACAATAGTTAGTGTAGAATATGAACATGCTTATGTAGATACAACAATAACAACAGGTGATGTAGGCTTCTACTCAAACAAAAACTGTTGTGATAAATACCCTACTGGCAATAGAGCGTGAGATGAAATTGTTTAATGGCAGGAATGTATCCACATATTTGCATGCCTATGCTCAAAAGATGGAGTTCTTTGGGGTGGCTCAACTTGCATGGAGCCAATATTTTGTACGAGTCACTGTACATGAATTGAAGGCCCGAGTTACTGAGTTGGACGATAGTTGTCCATACTGGGATTATATTTGTGCTCACATGGATTTGGTTGAGGGTAGTACCTTAGGAAATTTTCATGTGACACCTATGCCACCTTACAGTCTGGTAGTTGATGCTCCCCTCCATGAGACGATGGAGAATTCTAGTGATGCGCATGATGATGCTTCTGATATATCTGTTGGGAGATCATGCTCCACTGCCAAGACCCATGGATCGCTTATTTTTTCAAGAATTTTAAGTTGAGCACTAATGGCTACCTCTCACATAGCCGGTGCGCTATCCCTCTCTATGAGTGTAGTGAGCTTACCTCGATGCCCGATTGAGTACCCTCCCCCCTCATGCACAACTGTAGCTCCACGATTCGTGATGCGAACTCAAGCAACCTCAATCTCTCTCCCTCAAGCTCCATCCTCTGTATCTGCGTGAGACAAGAGAAGAGAAGAGAAGAGAAGAAGAAGAGAGGAACTAATGGAGAGCTTCTTCTCCAAGATCCCTCACCCTCACACACTCATTCCCTCACACTCTCACACTCCCTCACTCAAGCATAAGCAAGAAGGCAAGAAGAAGAAGAAGAAGAACTTTTGCCACACACCAAAGAATGAGCTTCTCATTCACTTTTTGAGTTTATATACAAAACCCTTAGCCTTTTTGGGCAATCATCCCCTCTTTTACATGATCGTGACCTAGGCCCTATTTCCTATTGTCCTCCTATCTTCTTAGCTTCCTTTCTACCACCCATCTACCCTTACAATTTACACTGGAAGGAGCCTCGCACTCTTTTACAAGGTTTTTGGCTAGACCTTTACATTCAAAGGTGCGCCTTCTCTTTTTTAGCACTTTTTGGGCTTTGATGGTTGTGCCTTGAACTTCTTGTGGCCATGCATGCACTTTTGGGCTCTTCTAGGTCTGATTTCCATCTAGGTTGCCTCTTTCAGCTTCCGACTTGCGCTTTTCATTTTTTGCAATTTTTATTGTGCTAAGGTCAACATTATCCCCCTCCTAGTTGAGTGCCAGTCCCATGGCACTGATAAGTAGTAGCTGGAAGGTGGAGTGGGTGTAGCCATATGAATTTTTAGGTTTGTATATGAGCCCTTGCTAATGAGGATGGTGTTGGATGGATCTGCCCTTTGAAATTGAAGATGATGTTGGGGTAGATTTGAGGGACTTAGTCTTTTCCTTTTCTTTCTTTTTTCTTTTATTTCCTTTTTCTTTTTCTTTTTCTCCCCTTTTTTAAATAGATAAACACAATCAACACCATAGATACAAGGGTGCTCTCAGGTTGTACCCCGATCCTCTTCTGATGATGCATTATGGGGTGGCCTAAGGGATTTGCTAAAAAAGGCACAGCTTTGCATGTAGCTCTTGAGACTAGCCCTGATGTTTAGAGGTGTGGTTGACAAAAAGGGGTGTCCACACCTCGTAAACTGACTATCATTCATGTCCTTGAGTACCTTCACACAAAAAGAGGGTAACAATGTAGCCCTCATCATTAGAGCCGAGACTATCTATTCCTAGACTGAGATAAAAAAAGAGTGGAGGAAGTGGGCCTCCTTGGCGGCTAGCTTTTGCTTTAGTAGAAACCTAATAGTTCTAAGATAATTACAAGTTGTGATGAAAGTGGGGTCTCTAGACAGGATGAGAAATCCTCGAGGAAGCACATGATTGAAGGACAGATGTCTCATACCTTAAAAGTTAGGCACTCCTCGGGATTCTCTGCATTAGCATTGTAGAACTTGGGAAAGTCATATCTACAATGCTCCTCCCTATTGTAATCCACTCCATGCCTGTGAGGGTAGGGCATGTAGATAGGATCATTTCTTTCTTTAGGGAGTGTGCCATAGAATGCCATCCATGCATCAAGGTTTGTATCCTAGATCCTTCTCTGCCACTCGGGCTGTGCTTCATAGCCTTGGATCGTCTTGGGAATCTAGTACACATTGTCTTGCTAGTAGTTTGCGACCTCCCACCTCCATCGAGTGATAACTATGCTCTGCTCCTCAACCCATCGATTTTCCAAGTTGTTGGCCATTTAAATTATGATGTCTACTACTTCCACTGGTAGGACTCGGTCCAGCCATGGGGGTAGAGGAATGATAGCTCGAAGGCCCGGTTTGGAGTTCTCCTTACTCCCAAATACTCAGTTCTTGGGGCTAGTTGTGACAGGATAGCAATCCTCGCATTGTGGCACGAGCTCTCCAAAAAACTGTTGGGGTTGCGCTCTAGCTCTCTGTTGTGCTTGCTCCACCAATTCTTGTTTTCTTCTCTTAGCTGCAATGATGCACTCGGGTACTTGGCTACCTTCTGGATCTTCTTGAGGCACATTCGATAGTGGTGGGCTAAGCTCCTGGGCATGTTGCTCTTCTTCTAGCTCCTGCTTGAAGTTCGGCCCTTCCTCTGGTGGTTGCTCTTGTGGGATTGGAGCTAGGGGTGGATGCGGCTGCTCCTGCTCTTCAAAACCTAGCTCCTTTAGCTCATCAACGGAGAGACCAGCTTGCCTCAAATACTAGCATTGTTATTTTCTCGTTAGGCTGGTGCCGTGGTTGGAAGAGCATGCTCTTGCAGGCCTTACTTCAGGGCTTTGGTGGTCACTTCTAACTTCCTTCTCGTCCTCTCCATAGAATCCTCATTGTCCACTTGCATTACATGGAGCACTGTGCTTAAGAAGGCTTGTCGTTGCGCATCTGAACTTGCTTCTGCGACTTCGGTTCTGGCCTTTGCCAACACCTACTCGCATTCTGCTATGGCCAAGCGCTCGACAAGTTCTTGCACCTGTTTGAAGTTGTGCTCTTCCCACTCTTTGGATCTCTCTTTTAATTCCTCCTTGCCCTTATCCATGCTTTGAGACAACATCATTACCACCTGTTGTTGTTCATTCCATACTTTCAGCATGTGTGTTTTTTCCTTGTTCTGACGATCGGCTATCTGCTGGGCTTGTTGCACCACGGAGAGTTGCATGGAAGTTTCTAACAATCTTTTATATACTTCATTCTTCTACGTGTGGGCTTCTTGGCTTCCTTCATGCCACTATCTTGCAAATTCAGCCATGGTTTGTATCTCCTCCACCTCATGTTCTAGGTTCTCTAGCTCTTCTTATAGCCCTTGGGTTGCTTATTCAATGGCTTCTTCTTTCTCTTTCTCCAAGCTTTTGATTCCCTTTCCAATCTCTCCTATTCCTCCAACTCTAGGCAGTCCTCTTCTTCAAGTCTTCTATTTCTTTTTTATATCTACATGCCCTCTCTTCTCTTGCTGCCTCTAGCCCCTCTATGGCATCCATGATGTTTTTCATATCTCCTTGTAGCTCTTCATACAATATATCTCATCCAGTTCAACCCAATCATCTATATCAATACGTTTGGTCTTGTTGCCCTCATGTTTTAAAGAATTAATCTACATTTTTCTACACTAAAACTTGCCAAATTTGAGCCTTCTAATAGCTATAGTTGGCACCATCCAACTTGTCAATATTAAAGATAGCACTATCATTAGAACCACCAGCCATAGTAAGGCCAAGAAAGTGCACAAAAGGGCAAAACAAGTTGTTGTAATAATATGCAAATCAGTCCCAAAACCACTACCAAATCAAGCTGAAAACAAGGGGTATTGACCAAGTAATGAGCTTCCACAAACTCAATGCAAAAGATTGTCAAATGGAGGTGACTGCTCGCATAAACAATACAATAAATTGTAATTACAACATACTAAAAATGAAGTACAAGAGCAGTAAGAAATCAATGCCAAAGAGGGGCAATCATTGAGACAAGACAAACTACAACTGCCAAGGAATAGTTGCAACTAGTAATGGAGTGAATATGCGACTAGTACCAAGAATTGTCAAAGGATCAATGTGTGTCGGACTAAGATAAATTCCATAGGCATAACCATCATGCATAGAGTAGGTCTCACTGGTAACAAAAGAGACCAACCAAAGGCACAACAGATCGAGCAATGTAATGGAAGCTCAAGACATAGCCAACCAAGATGCATACATCACTAACAATAGCATGACAGAGATAGGTGCCTGCCCAAAAGTAATGTCAATCATCCCATTAAGCATCAATTGCATACATAATGCATGACGAAATCATCTACATGTCACCAAGTCCCACGATCTTACTATATGACCCTCAAGCTCAACTACATAACCAAATACTCAATGTAACATCCAAGTGTCACAACTGGGCTCAATACATAAATCCTAATAGCTCCCACTGCAACAAAATTCAAAAGCTAGACAAGTAAACAAGGCTCAAAACATCATGTAAAAGGCATCCATACATCTAGGATCCAAGTAGCATATATCTGGGAGGAGCATCCCACACCCAAGTAACTTGCAAAGCTCTTACTATACTATCCAATGACCATACATAATGGTGAATGATGGCCAATGGAAAAATTCAAGGCTCCAATCTTATCTTAAGAGCATTCTAGAAGCATAATCAAGTATGTGGCATCAACCATTGACATCAGTGTAGTATGTTGGATAGTCAACAAGCAATAGGCATCAAGTTTCTCTAGCAAAATACCAATCAATCCTGCTTATTATAGCAATAAAAAGCCTATATTAAATTGAGAAAATAAGTGCTCAAATCAGTCCAATAGCATTCCAATACATTAACATGTTGAGATATTGGCAATCACACATAGTTTAGCCTCTTTATATGGAGCAATGTGGGCTCAGGATGCAGAATCCCATATGCATAGTGGTGGAAAGTGTAGCCCTGTCTATTCCTATAAAGCATTGTACTTGCTCTCTTTTTTAATGCAATGTCATAATACTTTTATCCTTCCACCAGCAAAGTGTCTGTGTCATTGTCAACGCACAAGATTGTGTTTATGACTCCGTCTCAATCTTGGAACCTAATTCTCTTGTGTGATAGTCAATCTTAATATCTATGTCCTCATGAGCTCACTCTTCCTCTTTCAACCTCCATAGCCATGCCCTAGATCCATGCATTTTAACATGGTATCAAAGCCCAGTTGGGCATGGCCTAGCTCATCTCAACTTCCTTCTCTGCTCTTCCAACTCCTCGTCATCATTGCTCAGCTCAAGTCCAGCTGAAGGTCTCATCTTCCACCTCTATCTCCACTTAACCTTTCTTGGCAGCCATAGCCAGCCTATACCTACCCTACTTGGAGCTTTCATATCTCTCACACCACGCCATATCTCACTAAGCTTCCTTCTAGATAATTGTTTCTGCCTTCCAAAGCTTCTCTATGGCACTTCAGTTGGCTGACATTGGTCGTGATCCTCACCAAGATCATGGGGCAATTGGAGCTTCATACTACCTACGTTACTTCCCACTAAGAGGGCTTTCCAAATGATCACCTCTATAAGCTGCCCCAACCAAAAAATTAGACCCCTCTCCTGAAAACCCTAATCTGCCATAGCTCATTTTCATTGAAGCTTTTTTTCACTTCATCTACTCACTGATTCCAACACACTGAAGGTCCTATCACTCAAATCTGAATGTTCCAGCATCAAATCAAGGAGGGGAAGATTTGGATTTGGAAGAACTTGAAGGATTTTCAGATTTGGAAGACTCAAGGAAGAAACATAGTGTCCATTGACACTCATTTAGTGCTCTTAGCACTTGTGTCTTTTGACACATCTCAATCAACTCTTTTGCTGCTCAAATCTAATAATTTTGGGGTTGATTTGCTGATGTCTCTGCCACTCCATCATGGATAAAGACTCTCCAACTATTCGATTCAACGGAGTCGGGTTTCACACTTGGCAAACCCACATCAAACTCATCTTGATGAATAAGGGTCTATGGGCCATTACCAATGGAGAAGAAAAGAATCCCCGAGATGCAACCCTTGCAGCTACTTGGCAAAAGAATGATGACAAAGCACAGGCCATCATCATCAAATTGGAGTTGGATGACAGTTACATCATGTAGATGCTTGTGGCATGTCCCATGACACTTGGGATAGATTAGATACCTTGTTTGGTGCACAATCCAAATCCTCAAAGTATGCTTTATTGATTGAATTCTTTCGACTTGATATGAAACCCAATACATCCCTGACATCTCATCTGAACTGCATGGAAAGTCCCCTGACCCAGCTTGTAGGGATAAATCTCAATATGGATGAAGATATTTGTAATGGTGTGTTACTAAAAAGCCAACCTCCTAACTATAATAATGTGTCAACTACATTAATCAACATGCCTAGTCCTTAACTAGTTGACATTAAGGCCTCCCTACTAGAAGAAGAAAAGAAAATAAAATCCAAAGAAGAATCAAACACCTCTAAAGATGAACAAATTTTATATGTCGGTAACAGGTACAAGGGTAAGAAAGATTAGCTGATATGTGACTTCTGCAAATGGATCAAGCACACGGAGAAACTCTGTCATGCGAGGAAGAGGTCTCAAAAGGCCTATCTAGCTACTATTAAAGAAGAAGAAGAAGAAGAATAAGAAGACCACCAGGAGAAGGGCAAGCCTCATCAATCCTTCTACTCATATTCTGATAGACTTGTTTAGCCTTGTATTACCTAGCCCTAATGCTTCTGACATAAGCTAGTAAACTTCTCATGTAGCCTTGTACTACAGCCTATGTACACTTTGTGAGGCCCCTATTATAGCCTCTGGATGTCCACCATGTCTTTAGTACCCACACTTAGCCTTTTCTGTGACAGCCTCTGGTGTTTACCATGTTTGTGGTGTGCCCACACTTTGCAGGTGGTTGCTCACTAAAGCCTCTACACACTTTGTACTTTTCTAGTTGTGATTGAGGAGGGGTGTTGAGATATTGGCAATCACACCTAGCTTAGCCTCTTTGTATGGAGTAGTGTGGGCTCAGGATGCAGAATCCCATATGCACAGTGGTGGAAAGTGCAACCTAGTCTATTCCTATAAAGCATTGTACTTGCTCTCTTTTTTAATGCAATGTCATAGTACTTTTGTCCTTCCAGCAAAGTGTCTATGTCATTGTCAACACACAAGATTGTGTTTATGAGTCCAAGTCTCAATCTTGGAACCTAATTCGCTTGTGTGATAGTCAATCTTAATATCTATGACCTCATGAGCTCACACTTCCTCTTTCAACCTCCATAGCCATGTCCTAGATCCATGCATTTTAACATAACGTAGCATTCCCAAATTATCTAGCATCAAATAAACATCTCATGAAACATAGTTGACCTCTAGACAATGACGTAAGTGTTGTCTTGAACTGTATTATAGCAAACTATCACAAACTGTGAGCCAATGGCTGATCATGGGAGCTTCAAATGATGCCTAGAATCACAATACAAATACCGTGGAAGAGTCCACAAGGTTGCCAAGTTTTGGGAGCAATGCCTCCAACTAGAAAGAGGTGGGATGAAGCAAGAGAAAGAGTAGGACATCCAGGTGCAAATCACATTGGTTGTCCCTGTTGTTGATGTGACTACTACTATTGGTGATAATGGAGCTCTAGAAGCACTCTAAGGTGCTCTAGTAGACAAGTAATATCTTGGAACAAGCCTTAGAGGGGGAGAAGAAGCCGAATAAAGAATAGAGCTCAATGCATACCTCGGGGTAAAGAATCCACGGCTTCCCTAAATGAATAGATGAAGCTTTTCAAATCTAGACTAAAGTAAACTGAAGAGGAAGAACTCCTCAATGCTAGTGTAATGGCTTTGATACCAGTTGAAGGAGTGAGTCCTAAAGTGGAAGCACTTAATGAAAGCAAGAGCTATGGTGGAAGGAGCATGAGCAAGAGAAAGAGACGCAAGATGTGGGAACTCCAACAATCACAATGTGTGATCGGCCTCCCCTTTATTCAAATGTCACTGAAAGAATAAAGAATGAAGTGATAGTGATGGGTGCTCACCACTTGCAGTGTACAAGTATGTGGGTAACTAATATACGGTGTGATTACTATTAATGTAACTAATACACTAGCAGTTAGGCACAATCGCCTTTACCCCCAACACCTACGAGGATTGGACCAAAATAGGCTGCCCCAATTAATCCCTACCATTGCTAAAGTCTACTCATATGGGGAAAAATCATATTCCTTACTAGGAAAATATAAAGTCATGATTACCATCAAGACTAAGAGCCTCCAAATCATTTTTTATGTACTACTAAACATTGAGGGGGTGGGAAAGAAAATGTTGTTGGGACAAGCCTTCAAAAAACAAACTCAATGTAATGTTGACTATGAGACCCAATGATTCCAACTTTCCCTAGTAAATGTCAGGATCATAATGGCTTTTAGCAAGGGCACTCAAGCTTCAATAGGACTTGCAATGCCACCAATGTCCACATCTCACCATCTCTAGTGGGGGGTGCAAAACTCTAGGCTAAATTATATAAAAAAAGCTGAGAAGAGTAGATACTCACTAGTGAGTAAGTTGGTCACTACTCAAAAGCACCAAACCAATGTCCCCAAGGGCAAGCCTAATCCCTTTGAAGCTTAGTCTACAAAGAGATCCAAACCTCAAACCTCAAACCTCCTACCATAAACCCAAATGAAAAAGTTGGCATTATAGAAAATGAGCACATGCAAAGCCGCAATGGGTATCCAAAGCCCTACTATGACCACATGGGTACTAAGAGGGTAATTGCACTGGATTTGTCTTCCCAAGAGTCCCACAATACTCATTAGCAAGACCACACACATCACAATGGCCATCTTGACACCATCCAAACAATAGGAGAGTAGATTGACCCACTCTAACACTGCTACAAAATCTTCTGTTGAACTCACTAGTGTGCTCTTCCCTAGTAGAAGACAATTACACGCTAGCCAGTCTCGCACCAAGTGAATGTGCTTTAATGCTATCACAATCAAGCATAAGAGTGTCTCAACACCATCAACTACCACCATCTACTAAAAAATGGGAGGTTAAGAACTAGGAACTTATGGCCTCCGCAAGGACCTTAACTCAAGCCACTTAAGAAGTTTTCAAGAATCAAATCCTAGAGTTAACTTCTTCTCAAGCCGTAGAGGTCTCATACGCCATTCCTAATTCAAATTTTCTCCCAACTTGGGACCACTAGTGCTATCATCAGGCCCACCACAAAGCATGTTGCAACACTAAATAACAACCAAGAAAATTCTCTAGTGAGGTCAAGTAAAAGTATGCCATAGGTATGCCACACTAAACCAGAACCACCCTTGGAATTGCCACCCACATACTTTAGACCCTTCATAGTAGAACTTGTTGTAGACATGGCTATTGACACAAGTGACAGTATAGTCAACAACATTTGTCATCTTGATAATACTTTCACCTTGTTTACTCATAGCAATGATTGCCTTGACCTAGGTTTGGTAGATGAAAACATAGCAATGGTAGTTAGAAGCCTTCCTTGTTCTTAGGAAGAATTTGAATTCATCTTCATCAAGCATTCTTCTATCAGCAAAGAGCTAATTGTCACATAAGCAAGGAGAGAGCAAGCTATCAATGGCCACTTGATCACATCTTTCAAGCATTGCTGCATAGAAACCACTAGGGAAGAAATAACAAACTTAGAGAACCTACCCAAATCAGAAATACCCATTTTTGCTAAAATGGTTCACTCTCTATGTAGAGTCAAAACAACTCAATAATGATGAATGCTAGACAATGTCATGCCATCAAAAAATTAAGTATGATCCCACTTCTATTGCTCTAATTTCATTCCGCATGTTAACCATCACATGGAAGTGACAATTAGAGGGCTATGTTCTATTACATCTGAATTTGGATCAAGTATTCATTAAGGAGGAACGTCACCTTGCCAATCACCTAGACATAGGGGATTTCCTCACAGATGTCCTCACATACATCACTCATGTGGGCATTAGGCCAAGTAATATGGACCATTACACTGCCTTGGAATACAATCCTAACTTTTATGATTGGCTTTTGCAAAGCGAGGTCCTAGATCATCCAATTAGTCTAAATTTACTTGTACATATATTGTATTCACGTTGTAAATGCACTTCATCCATTTCTTTTTCTTTCACTATTTAAAACTTATTCTAGCCATGGAAAATCACACCTCCACAATTCACCTCTCTTGCAAGCTAGGAAGAATTGCCAATTTTTAGGAAAGGGGAGGGGATAAATAGAAATCATTTTCCTTTAAGCTTGTCTTTAAAAGTTAGGCAACATATAATTTTTGAATAAATGAACAAATGAAATATGCTAGCATATGTACTCTAGACTTGGTCTCTCGTCACATGCCTCCTTTTTTCTTCCAAATACATTGGGGAATGGCAAGAGTCAATGAGTTCATTTGCAAAAGGCACGAGAAGCCTTAGATTCTATTCACAAAAGAAGAACTAGCAAAGTACAATATGAAGACATGCATCTTAAGAAACGGGAATCTAAGGCATAGGTAGATCTAGATCTTAGATAGGTTGTAGATGGAGAGCAAAAAGCTTGGGAACTAGTGGAAGCATTATTTTTGTGCAAATATGTGGAAAGGTTGGAAGATATGAATGGAAGCCACTTTACTAGCTATGATCACCCCTTCCTACCATCTACCCCAATGAGCACTCTTATCTCCGTCAAGGAATACTTGATAAGAAAGGCTTGTCTTGAGCATTCACTAAAGGCCTTACTTCC
>NC_141153.1:89802611-89820111 GCF_053477565.2 Lygodium microphyllum | reverse complement strand
TTACCCCCACAAGGGCTCACTCATTCATAAGGAAAGGGCTCACTCATAGGCATGAGAATGATTAGACATTAGAGTTTCAAATCCACCAAAAGAGTTCTTGCACATAAAAGTTTATTGGTTTACATCAAAGCATGCTAAGGAGCATAGATTAGAAAAGTACTCTCACTTCCCCAAAAGCCTTACTGAAAACCATCAATAAGTAGTATGTATTACAAGGTGTTGGGGGCTGAAGGCCGCCTATGCCTAGCTACCTACATTTACTTATATATAAACCCACACACTTGTACACTACAAGTGGCATTTATTCTTTTAGTGACAAATAGAATAAGGGAAGGTAGGTCACACATTGTGATTGTTGGAATTCCCACACATTGGTCTCTCTCTTCTTGCTTGAATCTCCATAGCTCTTGCTCTCTTCTTGCTTCATAAGTTTTTGGGGAATTACACAAGGGTTATAGTGCTTAGTTTAATTTGATTTATCCTATGGTTGTATCCATAAATAAAGGGAGAGCCTCCCCACCTTGCACTACGTGAATGTAGTTTAGTCACCAAACCTTATCTCTTTAGGAAACCCTAATCCATCTTGTTGTACACCTATGAAAGGGCACCCATCTTTCATGAATAAACATGTCATTTGCTTTGTACTTTCATTCTATCATTGTACTTGTGTACTTCCTCACTCATTCTCTTTCAAATCTTAACATGGTATCTTGAGCAATGATAGGTATGGATCCTTAAGCTCATGTTACCTATTATCCAAACCTCTCCCCTCTTGCTCACTTCTATTGGCATTGAAGATTGAAGGTGTTGGCTAAAATCTACGACTACTCCATGCCTCTAGCTACTAGTGGTCAAGAGCAAGAAGCGTTGTCCTATTTTGTTCACTGCGCAGCTCTTTTCTCTATCATTGTTGTGGCCATAATGTGGAGCTATTTGAGCTACATATTTCTACTATGAATGGGGCCATCTACTTTAGGAAAGGAGTTTATATTCAAGGGTTGTCCTGACATGGCTCTACATGATCTCTATCACGCTAAAAATTGGCTCCCATTTGCTACTCATTGAGTTGAGGTTCTAATGCCTTTCATCAATGGTTAGCTACTGTGAATACTAAAGATCTCTCTAGCCAAAAGCAAATAAGATCTACTACTACTGATCCTAGACAAAGATAGAAGGTCAAATATTTTTCCATAATGATCACGTTTGTTGCATCCATTTGAGTTGCCCAGAACTATGCCATCACCATGAATCCACACTAAATATGAGTTGAATCAGATTGCTAGATATAATGGTCATTATGTCATGAATGATGTCTTTGTTCTACTCTTGAGTCATACCTCAATGCCACCTAAAAGATCTAACATATCATGTGAGCTACTAAAAATGTGCATGCTACTCCCGTTAGACTGATCTGCCTACTTCAAGATTTGCTTCTAAAGAAGGCCACTAATGATATATTAAAGAGGGATCCAATGAACTACAACTGAAATTGCACCTACCATATTGCTAATACAAGGTCTTCATCGATGTCCATGTAAGCTATCTCAAATCATGCTGATTTCTAGGCTCATTTATTCCAATGCGGTGTTACATATTCAAGAATAGGGTCTCTCAAATTGACTGTGCTGACTATCATATCACTAGTAGATCTGAGCAAGGATGAAGTTGTTGATTGACACTATTGTTCACATCTAGCAAGAAGCATATATGTTGATATACCACGACTAAGATGCTAGATGCTGTTGTAAATCATCTTGGATCTGTGCTTGGAATCAGGCCATCAACTATTTCTCACTAATTATATGAGCTAATATGTTCTCACTGTGGTTAACATCATAAGGAATCATGTGATCTACTATGAGCTATGATCATTTGCTGATCTAAGCTCTCTATTGTGCTACTATTTATACTTCAATGTTAGTTAGATGTCCATATATATATCATTACTCCACAATGAGCTGCTCCTACTTTATTCTTACTAACTAAACTCAATAATTTTCATTATCAAAGCATTTAAAGGTGCAAAGCAATTCTATTCTGATCAATCCATATTGCCTACTTCAAAGATACCATCATACTTATTGATAGTGTTGTCATAGAAAAGACATCATTCCCATCATTCAATATTGGATTCAAATTGGAGCATCAGTCAATTTATTTCTCTATTATCCTAAGTTACACTAAGCTATCCAAATCCCTACTAAGATCTTATGTTTCTAAACACAACATCATGGCTTCTAATGGAGAAAATGGATCCACCAAGTTCAAAGGTTATGCATTTCATACCTAGTAGATAAGAATCAAATTGATTCTAATGAAGAAAGGCTAAATGTATTACATGTCTACATGCTATTCGAGACTTTCACATATATGTTGATGCTTGTCATTGATTTTATGCCTAGATATATTTATGGTGATCTTTGAATCTTGGATTTGAGCTCCATTGGATATATTTGGGTGTTAGTCATTTATTTGAATGATTCTTCATTTGCAGGTTGAAGATGCTCCGAGATGAATCATTGATACACTTGGGCTTTACGGATGTTATATGATTGATGTATTGAGCCTTGTTGTGCTCTTGAACATTTTGGATTTTCTTCTAATGGAAGAATTTTGTATTTACTTTGCAAAGCCTAGTTCTTTAGAGACAGTGGGAGTCTCTTGCTTATGTTTATGGTCAATTAATACGTGCATACATTGTTCTTGCATATACCGACTCTTGTGGGCTGATTTGCTTTTGAGAATTTGGATACCAAGTACCTATTATCGTCAATGGGTCATCTGTGGTGGATACTTGATATACATTGGTTGTATGCATCTAACATTATGTATGCTTTGACAGTTCTTAGTACTCAGTTGCTACACTACTAGTTGCATTCTATACATCCTAGATTGCTATCCGAATAATCCTAGCAGTGGGAGGTTACTCCTATGTCATTTGCCTACCAATTTATTAGTCAATTACTATAGTTTTGTGGACAATAATGTTGATTACTATTTATGAGCAATTTCTTGGAGCACAGATGCCTTGTTTGACCACTCTACTGCATACTGTTAGGCTTAGTCAAGCATGCTTATTGTAACACTTTTGAGCTAAGGCAGTTACTACTGCCATGCATCTCATTAATAGATCCCCATGCATTGCTCTTAGTGGTCAAGTTGCAAAGGAGGTATGGTCTGGGAAGCCTCTCTCATATGCACTTGAGAGTCTTTGGATCTGAGGCTTTCTAGCATATTCCCAAAGACAAGCATAATAAGTTTGATCCAAAGTTTGTCAAATGCATCTTTCTTGGATATGGAGATGCAAGTGAGATGAGCTATCATCTTTGGGATTCGTAGGCTCAGAAGGTTATCCATAGCCACACTATTATCTTCCATGACGATAAGATGCATATGAGACCAGAGCAGAAATTGAGATACTGAGAGTGATCTTTCAAGACGATCCTCCTATTATAGAGAGCCAGCTAGCGAGATAACCTACTTTAGTTATTAAGGATGTATTGGTTCACAATCTACATGTTGTACATGTTGTGTAGGATCATGATGTTGGACAAAGAGGACAGGTTGTCTAAGCCCCACATGCAATTTTGAGATGCTATATTAGAGCTTCACATTCGCTTGATTGCTATGAGCCCTCAATGGATTATATCATGGTGGCACACTCTACTAAGCCACTTATCTATGAGGAGGCTATGCGTAGAGGTGATTCTCATTCTTGGGAGAGGGCTATGTAGCCTAAGTTTGATTTGTTGTAGAAGAACTATACATGGGACTTGGTTTTCTTACTAGATGGAAAGCATGCATTGCCATGCAAATGCGAGTATATTGTAAAGATTGGTTGCTAAGGGCTTTAAGCATGAAAAGGAAGTTGATTTTGATGGGATCTTCTCTCATGTGGTCAAGATGACTACCCTACACTTGGTTTTGGCCTTGATTACTCAATTGGATTTGGATCTTTATCAAATGGATGTCAAGATGGATGTTCTACATGGGGACCTGCATGAGGACATTTATATGTAGCAACCTAAGGGCTTTGTGAAAAAAGGCAAGGAACATCTAGTGTGTAAATTAATGAAGAGTATGTATGGGCTTAAGCAAGCACCTAGGGAATGGTATAATAAGTTTGATGCTTTTCATGCATTCGTAGGGGTATTCCCATAGTGATATGGATCCATGTCTATACACAAAGAAGGCCCATGATGGTAGCCTTATTATCTTGGTGCTTTATGTTGATGATGTGCTTATAGCTAGGAGTGCTCATGCTCATTATGAACAATTGCTCTAAGGGACTTCTCTACTTGCCCCAAAAGGAGAATATACACTGAGTACTTGAGTGATTCCATATACATGATTGAAAGCTTATTGGTTGGCTACCCTTTACCTTCTTATGTGAAGGTTAGTTAAGCCAATTATCCATAGCTATATTATGAGAGGGCAGAGATGACCAAGGCTATGTATGCATCCACAGTGGGCAATTTGATGTATGTAATGATAGCCACTCAACCTGACATAGTATTTGTAGTGGAAGTTGTGGCACTTTATATGGCTACACTTGGCAAGTGACATTGGGATGTTGTGAATGGTATCATGATATACATTAAAGGCATAATAGAATTTTTCATTTGCTATGGTAGCTAGGATATCGGAGCCATGCGTTACACTGACTCAAATTATGTAGGACATGCACATAGTAGGTAGTCCATCTCTTGGTATGTCTTTACCTATGCTAGAGGTGCTATCTCTTGAATGTCCAAGGTGTAGAAATTCACAACCTTATCTACTATATCGAGGCTGAGTACATTGCAGCCATTGAGGCTTGTAATGAGGAGGTCATATGGTTAGGTCGTATGCTTGTTGTTGCAGACCTTGGTATGACTATTACTCTTGCATTACATTTAGATTCAATGAGTACCATTCAATCGGCCTGTAATCCTGTCTTTTATACACAAACTCAACACATTGAGGTACATTATCACTTCATGAGAGAGGTGGTAGAAGACAAGCCCATCAAGCTTGTTAAGATCCCTATGAATATGAATCTTCTAAAGGGAGTGACCCCTGAAGTGGAAGCACGAGGTGGAAGCAAGAGCTATGGTAGAAGGAGCAAGAGCAAGAGAGAGAGACACAAGATATGGAAACTCCAATAGTCACAATGTGTAATTGACCTTCCTTTTATTCAAATGTCATCGAAAGAATAAACAATGAAGTGACATAGTGTATAGGTGTGTGGTATGCGGGTACTATCAGGGTAACTAATACATGGTTGGCTAGGCATAGGTGTCTTTACCCCCAACAACTTCCCAGTTAAAGGTAAATGTGCCCCTAGTGAGGAACAAGAAAAAAGTAACAAAGTACAAATGTACATAAGTAGGATGAGCAAAGATGTCATCTCATCCAACATCCATCAATTTCCTAAGAAAGGAAAAATGCTCTACTGAGATACTTTTAGTGAGAAGATATGCAAGATTTTGGTCAGTTGAGATCTTGACAAGCTCAATGGACTTGTCCTCAATGACCTCTTGTAAAAAGTGATAATGCACCTCAATGTGCTTCGTCTTCGCATAGAAGACCAAATTCTTGGCTAATCGAATTGCACTCATAGAATCCAAATGCAATGTAGAGACCACATCAGTAATGAGAAGGTCTATCACACCATATGGCCTTAACAAAAGAGCATCCTTGTAAGCCTCAACGACTGCAATATGCTTTATCTTTGTAGTAGATAGGGTCGTGCATTTCTGCACCCTAGACATCCAAAAAACGAAACCTCAAGCAAAGGTAAAGATATAACCAAAGGTGGACTTTTTACTATCTGCACATCCTGCATAATCAAAGTCAATGTATCCTATGACTTATATATCATGGCCACCATAACATATGGACACAATGATTGTGTCCTTCAGGTACCTCATGATACCCTTGATGGTATCCTAATGCCATCTAATAGGTGTAGCCATATAGCATGCCACAACTCCCACTGCAAATGCTATGTCAGGACAAGTGGCTATCATGGGATACATCAAACTATCCATTGCAAATGGATAAGGAATCTTGGCCATCTTGGTCTTCTACTCATCAAACTATGGACAATTGGCCTGGACACCTTCACATGAGAAGGCAAAGGACAACCAATAGGCTTAACATCCTGTAGATGAAACTGCTCAAGGACCTTTTGGATGTAATCCTTTTGTGACAAGTAGAGGAGCCCCTTAGAGTGATCACGCGTAATGCACATCCCAAGAATATGTAAGTCCTATCTGATGTCCTTCATCTCAAAGATCTTCTTGAGCTAACCTTTCAATACATCCAACTCATCATGAGCACTCCCATCAATTAATATATCATCCACATAGAGGATCAAAATCATAAGGTTACCATCACAAGCCTTCTTTGTGTATAAACACGGATCCATATCATTGTAGGAAAATCCATGTGAATACATAAAAGCATCAAACTAGTGCTACCATTCTCTAGGTGCCTACTTAAGGCCATAAAGGCTCTTCCTCAATCTACACACTAGGTGGACCTTGCCAGGGGTCTACGTGGGGTCTACAAAGCCCTTAGACTACTCCATGTAAATCTCATCATGAAGTCCCTATGAAGAAAAGTCATATTGACATCCATTTGATAAAGATCCAAGTCAACCTGAACAACCAAAGCCAATACCAAGCATAGGGCAGTCATCTTCACAACAGGAGAAAAGACTTCATTAAAGTCCACACTATGTTCCTGCTTGAAGCCCTTAGCAACAATCTGGCCTTGTATCATGGATTGGGGCATCGGAGGGTACTTTTCAACTTGTACACTCACTTGCATGGTAAAGCATGCTTGCCACTAGGCAAAGAAACCAAATCCCAAATATAATTTTTCTATAGTCAGTCATACTCTAATTGCATGGCCCTCTCCTAAGAGTGACTATCACCTTTGCACATAGCCTCATCCCATAAATAAGAGGCTCGCCAGCATCTGTCACCATAACATAATCCATAGAGGGCTCAAACCATGCAATTTGTTATCTATCTCTAATATACCACCTCAAAATTGGTTGTGGGGGCCTGTACATCTTATGGAGCATCAAGAACCTGGGCCACTAGGGCGTCAACTACTACAATAGGCTGTCTAGCTAGCTACATAGTAATAGGAGGCTCATCCTAAAATATCACCCTACGTACCTCAACAACATGCTCAAGCTACTGATACATTTTCTCCTCATGGAAAACAACATCATGGCTACAGATAACCTTTTGAGCCTGCGAATCCCATAGGCGATAGCCCATCTCACCTACATCCCCATAACTAAGAAAGGTGCATTTCCTAGACTTAGAATCGAGCTTATTGTGCTTGTCCTTGGGTACATGGTAGAAAGCCTTACAACCAAAGACATGCAAATGAGCGTATGAGAGAATTTTTGTAGACCATACTCTGCAAATTGATAGTTAAGAGTTGTACATGGGGACTGATTTATCAAGTGTACATCAATAGTAACCGCCTTGGCCCAAAAATGTTGTGATAAGCCTTGTTGAGATGACAAGCTCAACACATGCGGATATTAATGATGGACCACCTGGTTAGATGGGTCCACACGTCTACACTTGGCACGTCGGTGGTCATTATGACTCTCACATAGCCACTGACTCATTACTTATTATATTTACGTTGTTACACCTATTTACAGCTGGCATAGTTATAGCTCCAGTCGACTAGTGTAGTTGATTATGCATTGTTTGACTTAGTAGGCCACTTTTCTTTATGTTGTATCTTATCTATACTTTTTATACATTGTAAAGTGTGTGAAAGAAGAAGAAAAAACCAGCATGAAAACGTTTTGGCCTCCATCTCTCTTCTTGTCTCTTGAGTGAGCTTCTCCTTGTGCATTTTGTGTGTGTTCGGCGCATCATCTTGAGTAAGTCCCCCCACCACGCAATTCTTGACATGATATCAGAGTTGCACCACTGATTGAGGCTGGTTTTGAAGGCTAAAGCGAAGGAGAGGAGCCAAGGATTTGAGCAAGTAAGGAACGGGTAAGAAGCTCTTCCATTCTCTACTTCTTCTCTTGGACAGTGCCTGTGGAGGTACCGGAAGCAGGGCAGAGCAAAAATCTCAGATTGCAGTGAGATTTGGTGTGCACGAAGAGCGCTATGTATTCTGCAAGTAATCCCTTTAGGGCTTTCCCGCTGCTATTTTGGCCATCCGAAGGCCCCATTTTAGACTCGCAAGGTTGTAGACAACAGTTCGAGATATCCTGCAATTTCAACTGTGTCTGCCGTATACAGGTGCACAGGTTACAGATTTCAGATCTGTAAGTTCAAAGGTGTTTACCAACCAATAAATACAAGGTTTATCTGCAAACTGGTTGCAGATTGCATGTATGGTTGAGCAGACAGTGAAAAAGGCTGTTTGATGTATTGCTGTGCACTACAGGTCGAGGGTTGCAGAAGATTTGCTTGCTATTTGGTATTAGTTTTGTGATAATGGCACAGAACAGTGGAAACCCCATCATTGAGAAGCTCGACAAGAACAACTACCCTTCATAGAAGTTCCGTGTCATGCTTTCTTATTGGAAAAGGCCTCTACGAGTTTGTTTCAGGTGAAGAAAAGGACCCGGAGGTGAGTGATCCTCCAACTGCAGAAGAGATAAAGGCACGAAAGGAATGGAATACAAAAGACAAAAAGGTCATGTATTGGCTGTATACAGTAATTGACAATAATATGCTGGGACATATTAGAAATGCAGAGAATTCATATGTAGCTTGGACCATACTTGAAAGTATGTTTTCCGTAAATACAAAGGCACGAAAGATTCAACTCAAGCAAGAGTTGAATACATTGAAGAAAGGGAAGATGTCTATCAATGAGTATGCATTGAAGGTAAGGAGCATTGCAGATGCCTTGGCAGCGATTGATGCAATGCCCGATGATGATGATTTGGTGTCGTCTACCTTGGGTGGACTTAACAATGAAAAGGATTGGAAGTCTTTTGTAACTTCCGTATATGTCAGAAAGCCATTTCCAGATTTCGATGAGTTGGTCTCCCTTATGATCACTGAAGAGATCAACATGTAGAGTGAGACATCTGAAAAAAGTGGTGAACAAGTCCAAGCTTTCTACTCCAATTCAGGAAGGGGACGTGGCAGGTTCTCTTCAAGAGGCCAAGGTACAGGACGTGGTAGTGACAACCAGCAAAACAGATTGAATCATCAATTTGGCGATATGCAGGTTTCAGGAGGTCGTGGTAACTATAGAGGCAGGGGGGGCTTTAGAGGAAGACGTGGATGGTAGAACAGAGGTTCTAACAACTCTGGTATTGTGTGTCACTACTGTGGAAAAACATGTCATATTGCAGCCCAATTTTATGCTAAGAAAGATGATATTCGCAGTGGTAAGTTCCAGCAAGGAAACTATGTATCGTCTTCATGACAGAATGAAGACAAAAATAAACGTTTGTTTGTTATGCAGCATATGCTAAATGCTGTTACAGGAAAGGGAACACATGATGATGTTTGGTATGTTGATTCAGGTGCATCCAATCATATGACCAGCCATGCAGAATGGTTTGGAGAGATGCAGGATTTGCAAAATACAGGTTATGTGCAGACGGGTGATGATTCATGCCACCCTATTTCACACATTGGAAAAGTTCCCTTGTCCTTGCATGATGGTAAGACAAAGAGTCTTTCAGATGTATTACATGTGCCATCTATTACAAAGAACTTAGTGTCAGTCGGTCAGATATAGTAGAGCAAGGGCTGCAAGTGAGATTTAATGCAAAGGGCTGCTTTGTAGAAGACTTCAATGACAAGTGCAGGTTAGTTGCAAAGGGAAGTAGAGTTGGACGTATGTTTACTCTGGATGCTGGAATTCCTACTATGAATGCTGCTATGTATGCTAAAGGAAAAGCTGTTATTGCAGATATTGAAATTTGGCACAAATGCATTGGACATGCAAATGTACAAAGGTTGAAATTAATGCAGTCCAAAGGGTTGGTTACAGGTTTGCCTACATTTAGAGTTGCAGAATTTCATAAGGTATGCGAAGCATGTCAGTTTGGTAATCAGGCAAGATAACGCTTTTCACATGACAGAGATGTAAGCAGAAATATCCTTGATGTTGTGCATACAGATATTTGGGGGCCTACACAAAATGTGTCTCTTGGAGGCAGTTCATACTTTGTCACATTCATTGATGATTGAAAGCTGTGGGTATATTTTATGAAGGAAAAAAGTGAAGCGTTTGAGGACTTTAGAACTTTCAAGGCTGCAGTTGAAAGAGAAACAGGCTTGAAAGTAAAGTGCTTGAGGTCAGATGGAGGGGGAGAGTACTTCTCGAATGAGTTCAGTGCTTTTCTGAGGTCTCACGGGATAAAGAGACAGTTCACATGCAAGTATACCCCGTAGCAAAATGGTGTTGCAAAAAGAAAAAACAGGCATATTGCAGAAGTTGCACGGGCATTAATGACTGAAAAGAATATGCCCAAACATTTTTGGTCTAATGCTATCCATACTGTTGTCTACATTATGAATAGAACTCCCACAGCTGTAGTTCATGGGATGACTCCTGAAGAATGCTTTACTGGCAAGAAGCCTGATGTATCGCACTTGAAGGTATTTGGCTGTGTTGCATATGTTCATGTGCTAGATGAGCTACGGAAGAAGCTTGATCCAAAGGCAGAAAAATGTGTCTTTATTGGATACTCTTTAGAACAGAAAGGGTATCGCTGTTATAACCCTGTCACATGTAAGTTCAAAGTGAGCAGGGATGTCATCTTTGATGAAATGAGCAGTTGGTATGCATCTAGTGGTGATGAATTGGATGATGATGATGATTATGACACTCATGTGCAGGCTGAAAAGCAAGAATCACGGACTCTTAGTGGACCAAAGACATCATCTGGTAGTCCTTGGTCTGGGAGACTAAGGAGTAGCTCTACATCTTCAGGTGTATCTAGTAGCACTACAAGTAAAGACAAAGGAAAGAATAAAGTGACAGATGGCATTGATGCAGTTGTTGATGGAGACTCTAGTGGCTCAGAGAGCTTGGATGATGAGCTTGGTATTCCTTCTGTCACGACACCAGGTGTACAGAGAGCTCATAGTAATGTAAAGGCTCCATTGAGTAATCCGGTGGTACACAGATCTAGCAGGGTCAGATACCCTGTTAAAAGATTTAGTTTTGAAGGTTATGCAACTCACCATTATGCTTATATGGTGAAACTAGTTGAGGATGTTGAGCCCACTTTTTTTGAGGATGCTGTTGGTCATACTCGTTGGGATGCAACAATGGATGAGGAGATGGATGCATTAGAGGCCAATAAGACTTGGGATCTAGTATCATTGCCGAAGGGCAAGAAAGCTATTGGATGTAAGTGGGTTTATAAGGTTAAGCACAATGCAGATGGTTCTATTAGTAGGTACAAAGCTAGGCTGGTTGCAAAAGGCTATGCCCAGACATATGGCATAGATTATGAAGTAACCTTCAGTCCAGTTGCTAGGATGGCAACTGTCAAATGTGTGATTGCTTTGGCAGCAGCCAAAGGTTGGAGGTTGCAGCAAATGGATGTGAAGAATGCCTTCTTGCATGGTGATTTGCAGGAAGAAGTGTAGTATATGGATCAGCCAGCAGGTTTTGAAGATTTAGAGCATCCCACGTATGTATGCAGGTTGAAGAAGGCGCTCTATGGGCTCAAGCAAGCACCTAGAGCATGGTCTGACAAGATCAGAGAGTATCTTGTCAATATTGGCTTTTATGTTTCTGATGCTGATCACTCACTTTATGTGAGAAAGGGAGATGCAAGTTTGGGCATCATAGTCATCTATGTGGATGACTTGATTATTACAGGTGATAGTGATAGTGGGATTGCTGAAGTCAAGGACTTTTTGAAGAAGAAGTTTGAGATGAAGGATTTAGGTGAGCTAAGGTACTTCCTTGGCATTGAGGTGATCAGATGTGATGATGGTATATGACTGTCCCAAAGACAGTATGGCTTGGATATGTTGTCAAAGTATGGTATGACAGCATGCAAACCAGTTTCAGTCCCGTTGGAGTAGAATGTAAAGTTGACTGTTGATGTTGGAGATGAGATAGAAGACCCTACTATGTTCAGGAGGATAGTGGGGAGTTTGATCTACGTGACCATTACAAGGCCAGACTTGAGCTACGCTATTGGTCTTGTGTATCAGTTTATGCAGGTACCTAGAAAGCCACATTTGGATGCAGTCATACGCATATTGAGATATGTGAAGTCCACATTACATTATGGAATTTTCTATGAGGCAAGTACAGATGTACAGGTGTTTGGATACACAGATGCAGATTGGGTTGGTAGTATATCTAATAGAAGATCTACCAGCGGATACATATTCTCTCTTGGTAGTGCAACAGTTACTTGGAGCAGCAAAAAGCAATCTACAGTTGCTTTGTCGAGTATAGAGGCTGAGTATATAGGTGCTGCTATTGTAGCATGTGAGGTAGTATGGCTGCAAAAGTTATTGGCTGATTTAGATCTGCAGGTGGAAGGTCCAGTTGTCATTTATTGTGACAACATGAGCAGTATACAATTGGCTAGGAACCCTGTGTTCCATGCCAGGACAAAACATATTGAGGTACACTACCACTTTGTGAGAGAGAAGGTACTAGTAGGTGAGATTGACTTGGTGTATGTCAGCATAGAGGATCAAATAGCTGACATCTTCATGAAGGCATTGGATACAGAGAAGCTTCAAAAGTTTCGAAGCTTACTTGGAGTTGCAGAGATGCAGTTGAGCTTGAGGGGGAGTGTTGAGATGACAAGCTCAACACATGCGGACATTAATGATGGACCGCCTGGTTAGATGGGTCCACACATCTACACTTAGCGCATCGGTGGTCATTATGACTCTCACATGGCCATTGACTCATTACTTATTATATTTAGGTTATTACACCTATTTATAGCTGGTATAGTTATAGCACCAGTCGACTAGATTAGTCAGTTATGCATTGTTTGACTTAGTAGGCCACTTTCCTTTATGTTGTATCTTATCTATACTTTGTGTACATTGTAAAGTGTGTGGAAGAAGAAGAAAAAACCAGCAAGAAAACGTTTTGGCCTCCATCTCTCTTCTTGTCTCTTAAGTGAGCTTCTTCTTGTGCATTCTGTGTGTGTTCGGCGCAGCATCTTGTGCAAGTCCCCCCACCACACAATTCTTGACAAGCCTACCTGGCTAAGCATACATCAAACTCGCTCCTAAATTATCATATTCATGTGCTTAGATATACCATTCTAGGGTGGGGTATACATGGCAGTCAACTAATGCTTAATATCTCTCTCGTCACAAAAATAGTCAAAGGCTTTAGAGACATACTCACCCCCATTATTTGACCTTAGGCACTTTAGCCTATACCTAGAATGGTTCTCAACCAAAGTAAGCCAATGCTAAAATTTAGCCAAGACTTCTGATTTTTACTTAATGGAATATGCCCAAAACTTATACATATAGCATCAATCAAAGTAACTAAATACTTCATGCTACCTAATGACTTACATGTCACGGGACCACATACATCTGAATGAAGAAGTGCCAAAGTCTCACCCATACATGCCGTACTAGATTTTTTATGTGTATTGCATGTCTGCCTACCTTATACAAGGACATATGCCCAAGGTAACGATGACATAGAGATATATGTAGAATTGCATCAATTGCCAAAATATGGTCAATTGACCCAGATACAAGTAAGGGGTGGAGAGTATTAAACTCAGCACCATGTGCAATGACAAGATTCCCACAGATAATCTTCCATGAGGAATCACCAAAACAAATGACATAACATGTATCATCTAAAGTGCTAGCAGAGATAAGGCTCTTTGTGAGAGCCGGTACATGATGTACATCATGAAGAGTAAACATGCAACCTAAACCAAACTGTAGCTCAACATCACCAACACCAACTATTGCTAATGCCAGGTCATTACCCAAATGGACATATCCAATCATATTGCGATAGGAGTGAAACCACTCTCTATGAGGGTTCACATGAAAGGAAGCCCCTGAATCTATCAGCCAACATTGAGTATACCCTGACAAAGCATTAGACAGCTATGAAGTATCAAAAGAAGAAGGTGCAAGTATGAAATCATCATTAGAATTTGTTTGTACAAATTTAATCTCTTCAATATTTATGCGTTACTTGCTAGGGACAATGCTGTGATTTCATTTTTGTCCCATAGTTTACCCTTGCCCTTTTCCTTGCACTTGTCTTTGCACATTTTATGGCACTGTGGCCAAATATGTCATGCTTTTCCACAATAATGACAAGTCAATGAGGATTAACACGGCCACATGACTTATTGTGATGCTATCCATGTGACTGAGAGTGAGACTGTTGAGAGTTTCTCCCACAACAAGTATTACTGCTTCTACCATTATTGCCTCTAGCTATCAAAGCATGAGAGGTGCGAGAAGCATCAAAATTCTTTTTGTTAACCTGTCCATCAAAGAAAACATTATAGAACACCCACTTAGAGAGGGACAATATGATGGTGGACTTACATAGCTCATCTCATTTAGCCCAATCCTTTGCATTAATAGGTTCGGGCTTGACACCCTTATGTTCCAAAGGTCGTACCTACATTTTTTGCACCAAAACTTGCCAGATTTGGGCATTTCAGTTACTATAGTTGGTGTTATCCATCTTGTCAACATTAAAGATAGCACTATCACTCGAGCCACTAGCCCCCTAATGAAGGCAAACAAGTGCACAAATTGTCAAAGCATGCTATTATAATTACCGCTAACAGCCCTAAACCATTGCTAAATCGGGCTAAAAATAAGGGGTACTAACCAAGTAGTGAACTGTTCACAAACTAATGCAAGGAGCTATCAAATGGAGGTGATTGTCACATAAATAGTGCAATAAACTGCAATTATAACATGCTGAAAATGAAGTATAATAGTAAGAAATCAATGCCAAGGATGGACAATCACTGATATAAGACTAATTGCAACTACCAATGGGAGAGGTCCAACTAGCAATGAGTGAATATGTTACTAGCACCAAGAACTGTCAAAGAATCAATGTATTGGACTAATTTACATCCCATAGGCATAATCATCATGCATAGAGTGAACCTCATAGGTAACAAAACAGATCAACTAAGGCACAACGAACTGGGCAATGTAACAAAAGCTCAATACATAACCAACTAAGATGCATACATCACTGACAACATCATAATAGAGATAGGTGCTAGCCACAAGGAATGTTAAATCAGCCCACCAAGCATCAACTGCATACATAAAGAATAACGAGAGCATGTATATGTCACCAAGTCCCACAGTCTCCACTAAAAGACCCTCAAGCTCAATTGCATAACCAAATGCTCAATTTAATATCCAAGTGTCAAGTAGTGGCTCCCACTAGAATAAAAGTCAAATGCAAGAAGAGCAAACAAGGCTCAAAACATCATGTGGAAGGCATCCATACATCCAAGATCCAAGTAGTATGTATCCAAGAGCATCCAACCCAAGTAACTTGCAAAGCTCTTACTAGAGCATCAAATAGCCATACATAATAGTGAATAATAGCCAATGTCAAGATTCAAAGCTTTAATCTTAGCTCAAAAGCAATCCAAAAGCATACCCAAGCATGTCAGTTCAATGGAATACCCCAGTCTCGCATCCAAAGTGCTCGAGAAGCATCAATAAGCAATAGGCATGAAGCTTCTCTAATAAATTAGCATTCAGGCGGCCTGCTTATTATAGCAATAAAAAACCTCTGTAAAACCAAGCAAATGAGTACTCAAATTAGTCCAATGGCATCTCACATCAATGCCATATCATCCCCCCAAGTATTCAACATCAATACATAAGCATATAGACATCTTGAGAAGCATATACAAGCTCCAATGTTTGAGAAAACTCTATTCAAATCTATATAATAGCAAGTTTGTTGTATATGACAGTAAGGAATGGAGGTTGGGAGCTCCAAAACTCAAGTGAACAATGCCGAGGGGAGTGTCAAAGATGATTGCCCAAGTACCCAATGACCATATGGGAGCTGCAGTGACTGAGTTGAGCAGGGATTCTGACTAGCAAGCTAGCACAAATCACACTAATTTGTTGGTCTTATTGATTGCCTTGTTGCCCATAGTAGGTCCCAAAATAATGTTCAATGTGTCAAGAAGAATGTTTGTAACAAGCCTCGGCAAAGCCTTTGATTACCAGGAAGGAGAAATGTACCCATTCATACCTCTCCAAGTTGAGCCATGGCTACCATTAAAACTATGAGCTGAAGGTATTCTTCACAAGCTGAAGCAATGTTGATCAGGCTTAAGCTCTCAAGGAAGATGGCTCTAATACCAGTTGAAGGGAGTGAGCCTTGAAGTGGAAGCACAGAGTGGAAGTAAGAGCTATGGTGGAAGGATATATGTATATATACACACACACACACACACACACACACAAAAGATGTGGGAACTCCAATAGTGGCAATGTGTGATTGGCCTTCCCTTTATTTAAATTTCACTAAAGGAATAAAGAATGAAGTGACAGTGATGGGTGCCCACCATTTGTAGTGTATAGGTGTATAGGTATGCGAGTACTGTCAATGTAACTAATACACAAGCACCTAAGCACACAGGTACCCCCAACATCCTCCAAATCTGCACACTAAAAGTCTCCCAATGGAACAATATGCCTTCCTTAGAAGGTTGATAGGCATAGGATGAGATGACATATTTTTTCATCCTATTGTACTTTATGCACATCTTGTATTTTTCTCTTTTTTCTTTTACTCCTCATTGAGGGACATTTGCCTTTAAGTGGGAGGTTTTTGGGGATTAAAGGCTACCTATGTCTAGCTGCCTATGTTGACCACAACAAGGAATTAGCGACAAGGATGGCTGAGGAGGTGGCAGGAGGAACTGAATCACATCAACATCTTGATTTTTGAGGAGACAATGTGATTGTAGCAAGAAAACACAAGGTTGATGGGAAAATGGGGTCCGAGGAAGCCAACGCCTCTCACAGGCCTGAGTATGTGACAGAAAACATACCCTGAAGAAAGGGTACAAGAAACTAAACTTTTAGGACTCTTTGCCTTTCGACCAATCAAGGGCAGTATCACCAAATTATTTAGAGGAAATGGTGGTGGAGACAATCCTTCATGACACCGTTTGGGCTATAAGAAGGATTCTAGCTCATAGTCGTGTACAATGTAGAGGATGGTTGGGAGCTAGAGAGGGAAAATGCAAAAAACCTATAAAAAAATGTGACACATAGGATGCTTGCACCTGCTTTTTGGGGCATCGTGGAGTGGTCCAACTCAAAAGGAGAAGCTAGCAATGAACATGGAATGTGGTGCCAGTTCATATGGTTTTGTAATGATAGTGTGGACCATACATGGAACATTTATTGTTTCATTCATCATGCATCGCCCAAGGTTCCATGAGTATGGCCAGTGGCATGAGGCACAAATTTGACCATAGAATAAATCCACTTGTTGGAGAGTGGTGGGTTTCTTC